>NC_059339.1:85391886-85691886 GCF_018350155.1 Leopardus geoffroyi | reverse complement strand
TTAAAAGTTAATGATTACCTTATGTTTAGGGTCAAAGAGTAGGACACGTTTTCCTTGGCTGACTCGGGTACATGTAATTGCTCTGTGATTGAAAGCCGTAATTAGCTCCTGTAGGATTTATAAGACAGTGAGGTAAATACAGTGTTTATTCTTAAGCCTTTTGGGTTTTTGCTCCAGGCTATTTTACTTGGTGTTCATTTAGGTGGGATTTTAGTGAATTCGGGAATTCAAATTAAAAATATGAATTCATCTTAAAGGTATCATTATATCATCGGTGTGGACATCAGAAAACACAAGTTAATTGTGAGCTAACAAAATTCTGTTGTTTTAAGGCATTCAGGTTTTGGTACTTTGACTTTTTCTCTTGATATGTGTCATATATGACACTGACCCAGAACTGGCCCGGCAACCACAGGAAACTCATACAGAATGGAAGGGAAGATCATCACTGTGCTTCCTGTGCCTTCAGTGTCTTGATCAGGCAGTAATTATGTAGAAGGAATTGTCTTTGCTCTCTCAGCCCCAACTTGAATTCTTCTCATGATTCTGAGTTCACCTCAGTTGCAGCAATGCTATGAGAATGTCTTGCATTAAGTAGATTTTCTGATATTTGCACTGATTTGTTCTTGTTCTGAGTTTTGGAGCTACAGAATAGGAATTGAATATACATTAACAGGATGGCTCTTAAAATATTTGAAGGAGCACGTTCCCTAGGTCTTAAATCTCCTCTTTTTCTCGGCATACTTGGAATGAAAGGTATTGAAAGGCTCATAGTTATGTAGTAAGGGAGGTAACTTACTGATCGTTATTGCATATGGTGCACACACACACATCCCACCAAAAGTTGCAAAGCAGATTTTGAAAGAAATCCATTCAGTTGCAAGAGTGATATGATAGAGACTGAAGTGATAGCATAAAGAAGCTTAAGTCATAAAATTCTTAAAGGATGTTTCAAGAACTTCAGTTACAAGAAGCTGCTGCTAGACTGGGAACAACATGGCGTCAAGATTAAGACACGCCTTTAAATAGCTCTTGGTGGATATAATGGCTTAAAAGAAGCAAGCTCTGTGCAGAGACTAGTTCAAAGGGGCACATACTTTGGGTCCACGTTAGGGAGAAAATGCAAAGTAGTATTTACCCTTTGTTTTGCATGATTATTTGTTGGAATCCATAATGAATAAAAAATCATTACACACTTAAAATACATGGGTTATAGAAGTGCTAGCAAAGCAAATCAAAGCCTTACTAGTCTGCATTGTCCTTGGTACAGGCAGCTGGTTCTCCACTGCGTGGCTTGTCCAGATGCAGAAACATAAAGTGTGAATGTGCGTCTCTATTAACTGCCAGATGGTGTTCCTTCACAATTTTTTTCATTTTTCTGTTTGAGATTCATGATGTGTTTTCTTGCTACATTAATCTCTTCAAGTTCTTCAAATTAAAAAGAAAGACAAACTGTATTTGTGTGTGGGTGTAGATGGATGGATGTGTCTGTGTCTGTGTCATAAATAGTCAAATAGCCTTTGTTACCAGCATTTTCTTGGAGGCTTTATTTTAGGACTGTCTGACTCGTAATCCACCCCCTGCATGAATCTGCTGTTTAATGTCACTCCAATGGTCTGTCCAGCTTTGCCTTCTTATGGTCTTCTACTTCATTCTTAGACTATGCATTGACACTCTTATCTCGTGTTAAAAGTCCTCATGGCACTCACAATAGAACCGGTTGCCTGTCCTTTTGGTGGCTGAAAGTTTTGAATCTGTGTCTTCCCTTCAACCATTGGATAGTTTGTTCCCTATTCTTCATAAAGATAGTAAGATATCAATAGCAATGAGTAAGATTAGATCATTAAAGGAATTTGCACATCCTATATATATCACAGTGGCAAACATCAGTTACCAACCGAGTTTGGAATTTATGGGGAAGCAGAAAATCCACATGCCTATTTCTTCACTGGATTATTTGGGTTTTGGGTATTGACTTTGATAAGTTTTTGTAGATTTTGGATACTAACCCTTTATCCAATATGTCGTTCCCAAATATCTTCTCCCGTTCGGTAGGCTGCCTTTTAATTTTGATGATTTCCTTCACTGTGCAGAAGCTTTTTATCTTGATGAGGTCCCAACATCATTTTTGCTTTTGTTTCCCTTGCCTCTGGAGACATGCCAGGTAAGAAGTTGCTACAGCCAAGGTCCAAGAGGTTTCCTCCTGTAGGATTCTGATGGTTTCCTATCTCACATTTAGGTCTTTCGTCCATTTTTGAATTTGTTTTTATGTATGGTATAAGAAAGTGGTCCAGGTTAATTCTTCTGCATGTCAATGTCCTGTTTTCCCAACACCATTTGCTGAAGACACTTTTTTTCCCTTGGATACTCTTTCCTGCTTTGTCAAAGACTAGTTGGCCATCCATTTGTGGGTCCATTTGTGTGTTCTTTATTCTGTTCCATTGATCTATGTGTCTGTTTTTGTGCCAGTACCATACTGTCTTGGGATTGTGATGCCTCCAGCTTTGGTTTTCTTTTTCAACATGACTTTTGGCTATTTGGGTTTTTTTTCTGCTTCCGTGCAAATTTTAGATTGTTTATTCCAGGTCTGTGAAGAATGTCGGTGTTATTTTGATAGGGGTTGCTTTGAATATGTAGATTGCTTTGGTAGTATAGACATTCTAACAATATTTGTTCTTCCAATCCATGACCATGGAATGTTTTTCCATTTCTTTGTGTCTTCTTCAATTTCTTTCATAAACTTTCTATAGTTTTCAGTGTACAGATCTTTTACCGCTTTGGTTAGGTTTATTCCTTGTATCAAATGGTTTTTGGTGCAATTGTAAATGGGATTGATTCCTTGGTTTCTCTTTCTGTAGCTTCATTATTGGTGTATAGAAATACAACAGATTTTTGTATATGGATTTTCTATCCCATGACTTTACTGAATTTGTGTATCAGGCCTAGCAATTTGTTGGTGGAGTCTTTTGTTTTTTCTATATGGAGTATTATGTCATCTGAAAATAGTGAAAATTTGACTTTTTCCTTGCCAATTTGGATACCTTTTATTTCTTTTTGTTGTCTGATTGCTGAAGCTAGGACTTCCAGGGCTATGTTGAACCACAGTGGTGGGAGTGGACATCCTTGTCTGACTAAAAGGAAAAGCTCTATTTTTTGCCCATTGAAGATGATATTAGCTGTGGGTTTTTCGTATATGACCTTTATTATGTTGAGGTATATTCCTTCTATCCCTTCTTTGTTGAGGGTTTTTATCATGAATGGATGTTATACTTTGTCAAATGTTTTTTTCTGCATCTATTGAGAGGATTATATGGTTCTTACTCTTTCTTTTTTTTAATGTAGTATATGACACTGATTGATTTGCAAATACTGAACCATCCTGGCAATCCAGGAACAAATCCCACTTGATCGTGGTGAATGATTCTTTTTTTTAAAAAAAAATTTTTAACGCTTATTCATTTTTGAGAGACAGAGAGAGACAGAGCACGAGCAGGGGAGGGCAGAGAGAGAGGGAGACACAGAATCCGAAGCAGGCTCCAGGCTCTGCGCTCTCAGCACAGAGCCTGAGGCAGGGCTCGAATGCATGAACCTTGAGATCATGACCCAAGCTGAAGTCAGACGCCTAACTGAGCCACCCAGGCACCACTGAATGATTCTTTTAATGCACTGTTGGATTCAATTTGCTAGCATTTTGTTGAGAATTTTTGCATCTGTGTTCATCAGGTATATTGGCCTGTAGTTCTCTTTTTTAGTGGATTCTTTGTCTGGTTTTGGAATCAGGGTAATGCTGGCCTCATAAAATGAATTTAGAAGTGTTCCTTTCATTTCTATTTTTTGGAATAGTTTGAGAAGGATAAGTATTCACTCTAAATGTTTGGTGGAATTCACCTTGGAAGTTATCTGGCTCTGGACTTTTGTTTCTTGGGAAATTTTTGATTACTGATTCAATTTCTTTGCTAGTTATCAGTCTATTCAAGTTTTCTATTTCTTCTTGTTTTCGTTTTGGTAATTTACAAACAGGAATAAATTTATAAATTCCTAGAAACACATGTTTATAACACATGTTATAAATTTATTCCTGTTTGTTCAATTTGTTGGAATATAGTTTTTCATAATATTCTGTTATAATTGTATTTCTGTGGTGGTGTTATTTCTCCTCTCTCACTTGTGATTTTATTTAGGTCCTTTCTGTTTTCTTTTTGATAAGCCTGCCTGGGATTTATCAATTTTATTAATTCTGTCAAAGAACTGGCTGTTAGTTTTGTTCTACTGGTTTTTTTTGTTTGTGTATGTGTGTGGGTGTTTTTGTTTGTTCGTTTTTAGATCACTTATTTATGCTCTATTTATTTCCTTTCTTCTGCTGGCTTTATGCTCCATTTGTTCTTTTCCCAGCTCCTTTAGGTATATGGTTAGGTTACATATTTGAGACGTTTCTTGCTTCTTGGGGTAGGCCTATATTGCTATATACTTCCTTCTTAGGACCACTTTTGCTGCATCCCAGAGGTTTTGGACCATCGTGTTTTCATTTTCATTTGTTTCCATGTATTTTTAGATTTTTTCTTTAATTTCCTGGTTGACCCATTTATCCTCTAGTAGGATGTTTTTAACCTCCATGTGTTTGTTGTCTTTCCAAATTTTTACTTGTGGTTGACTTCAAGTTTCAGAGTGTTGTAGTCAGAAAATACATGTGGGATGATCTCAGTCTTTTTTACTTGTTGAGGCCTAGTTTGTAATGGGATCTATTCTGAAAAATGTCCCATGCACACTCGAAAAGAAGGTGTATTCTGCTTTAGGATGAAATGTTCTTCATATATCTGTTAAGTCCATCTGGTCCAGTGTGTCATTCAAAGTCATTGTTTCCCTGTTGATTTTGTGCTCAGGTGATCTGTCCAGTGGGGTGTTAAAGTTTCCTACTATTACTGTATTATTTTCAAGGAGTCCCTTTATGTTTGCTATTGTTTTGTATATTTGTGTGCATAACTATAATTTCTAGATCTTGGTGGATAGTTCCTTTTATTATGACATAGTGCCCTTCTTCATCTCTTGTTACAGTCTTTGGTTTAAAATCTAGTTTGATATAAGTATTGCTACTCTGGCTTTCTTTTAATATCCATTTGCATGATAGACATTTCTCTACCCCCTTACTTTCAATTTGCAAGCATTATGAGATCTAAAATAAGTCTCTTGTAGGCAGCAAATAGATGGGTCTTGTTTATCTATTTTGACACCCTGTGTCTTTTGATTGGAGCATTTAGTCCATTTACTTTCAGAGTGATTATTGATCTGTATTTAGTGCCATTTCATTACTTGTTCTGTATGGTCTCTGGAGATTTTCTGTTCCTCTCTAGTGTTTTTGCTTTTGGTCTTTCTTTACCACTCAAGGAGTCCTGTTTAATGTTTCTTGCAGGGCTGGTGTAGTGGTTGCAAACTCCTTTATTTTTTTGTTTGGGACACTTGATCTCTCTTTCTATTCTGAATAGATAGCCTTGCTGGATAGAGTATCCTTGGCTGCAGATTTTTTCCCATTCAGCATGTTGAGTATATCATGTTACTCCCTTCTGGCTTGCCAGTGGAGAGATCTGCTGCTAACCTTATTGATCTTCCCTTGTAAGTTAGAGACTTCTTTTGTCTGCTGCTTTTAGGATTTTTTCTTTGTCTCTATATTTTGCAAATTTTACTGCGATGTGTCTTGGTGTGGACCTCCTTTGGTTGATTTTGTTGGGTCACTCTGTCTCCTGGATCTGGATGTCTGTTTCCTTCCCCAGATTAGGGAAGTTTTCAGGTATAATTTCTGCACATAAACCTTTTGCCTCCTTTTCCTTCTCTTTTCTGGGAGTCCCATGATGAGAATGTTATTAGGTTTGATGGAGTCACAGAATTCCCTAAGCCTACTTTCATGATCCAAGAGTTTTCTTTACCACTGTTGTTCCATTTCATTATTTTCCATAATTCTCTTTTCTATATCACTTATTCCTCTGATTCTCATATCCTTGTGGTCATTACATCCAGCTAGTTTCAAATTTATTTATTTACTTGGTTATCACATTTTTCATTTCCTCCTGATTCATTTTTAGCTCTTTGGTCTCTACAGTAAGGGTCTCCTTGATGCCTTCCATGCTTTTCTCAATCTCAACTAGTATCTTTATGACTGTTGCTTTAAATTCTGGCTCAGGCATATCATATCTGTTTCCATTAGATCCCTGGCCATGACCTTTTCTTTTTCCTTCCTTTGGGATGAATTCCTCTGTCTTGGCATTTTGACTCAGTTTCTGTCTTCTTCTCTGTGTTAGGAAAACCTATGATGTTTCCTGCCTTTGAGAGTAACGGCTTTAGGAAGAATAGGTCCTATACTGTCCAGGGCCTGGTGCTTCAGGAAGAGTCACTGATGTGTACTGTGTGCATTCTGGGGTGGTCTTATGAGCTCCCTGTCTCTCGGGTCAGCCCCCTGCAGAGCTTCTCCTTGCCTGGAGCGGGGAGTGTTTGTACCGTGGCCAGAGTGTGGTGAGTTTTAATTAGGTGTGCTCTGGTCTGCTTGTTAAGAGACCTGATGGCATTTACACTAGAGCTGAAGCTTTGTAGAAGTCTATGGTCAGTGCATGCAGGTGTGTGTGTGTGTGTGTGTGTGTGCGTGCACGTGCTTGTTTTCTGGGGGAGGGGTTGTCTTCTCTGGTTGTTAGGCACACTTGCTGGGGAGAAGCAGTGCCAGCAGAGTGCAGCAGGGGCAGGACTCGGTGTAAGCAGGTTAGGCAGCCAGTGTTGATGCTGTGCTGTTTACTGAAGTTAGATTAGGTGAGGGGAAGGGGAGAGAAATGGTGCCTACCAGGTTCTTTTGGATGACTACATTTCAAATAACAAGATGCCAGAGCAAAGACAAGTCCTGTTGAGTCAACCCTGACTAGCCCTGCCATGCTCAGCAAGGCTTAGGTTCATAGATAATTTTAAAAAGGCACACACAGTCTTAGTTGTATAGATGCAATATGAACACAAAAGGAAATGTAAAAATATTGTGGTACTTTCTCATTTTATTATAAGCCATATACAATGTAGTAAGTTGGTACAGATGGCATAGTATGAAGCATGCAAGTTGTATCTAGATTTTATGGCTTACAAAAAGAAGATTGTGCACTAACAGAAGATAAATTTGCTGAATTTTCAGAGTGACACAAATGCTCCATTGTGGTTTTCACTTATCTGGTAGGACTTTATGGTACACAGATAGAACACCACCAGTGAGAAGCCTGCCTCTTGGGGAGAAGTAGGCATGCCTGGGACGTCAGACTTTAGCAGTGTTCTCCATCTTAATGACAGTTGGAAGAATGCAGCTTCTCACAGTCAAGGATTACTTCTGTAGATTTGTGTAGCTGATGCTCAATTTGGGAAAGATCGAAGTCCAGTTATTCCTGGCAGTTCTTCCTTAGAAAACCAAAAATGATCTCCTGGCTTAAGCACTAATAGGCTAACAATAAGACGGTGGTTTCCCAATTTGGGGGGATGCACACCAGTCTGGAACCCCCAATATTGTGGTATTGCTCAAGATCTTAGTCTTATTGGTAGCATCTAGTGTGGAACAAAGTGCGTATAGGTCATTCATGGTGGAGATTCAGTGTGGTTCCTTTACCATAGATGTGTCCGTGTAACATCCATAACAGACATATAGATTTGGGGTTTTTTTTCTTATGAGGAGACCATAAGAGTAAGTGAGATTAACTTGTCCAAACAGCATCCTCGGAATTATGAGAGCTAGGACTTGATTCTCTGACTAAATGTTTCACATCACACATACTGGGGCTTCTGTAAATGCAGCATCCATTCCTGCGTTCATCTGGTCATTTGTTTGCTTGGTCATTATATATTTGCTTACTTATTTATTTGCCGATTTGTATTAAGCTTTCCCAATGTGACAACTGAGTACTCTTGATAAAAGTTTTTATCAGGGTAATAGTATGGTGATTGGGTTCGTTGAAAGAAAAATCACCGTCTGCAAATCCTGAAAGGATTCATCCTAAAATATACGCATATTATAGATACATTTTGTCTAATTAGAATGTGTATGCTGCTTGATTGAAGATTTTCAGATGAACCTGTGGAGAGATTCTATTCCATGCCTATGATCTCTAGAATAGGTATTTAGGGAGAAATCATCAGCAAGCTTGTCCACGTTCCTTGGGCACCCAGCTGTTGGTGAGAGAAACCAGTAAGCTGTCCTCAAAATCCATTTCTGTAGCACTCTGCCAGATCCTAAGATGTCACATAGGAACTGGGAAGTTGTACTGCCAGCTAGGGCTGTGTGTGGGTGCCCAGCCATCACTGCATAGGCCTGGACTCAGACCAAATTTGCCCTACTTTTACTGGTTTTTTTCGACAGCATTAAATGGTGCCATAGTTAGAATGTGTTGAGTGAAACTTATACTGAGGGGCTGTATGCACAAAGCAAAAAAGATAACCTGAAAAAATACATTTGGACAATATGTAGGAACAGAATTAAACTCAATTTTCATAAATGGCTCACACATTCATTTATCATATATTTCTCTTCAAATACTGGAGCTCAATTTCTTCCACAAGATTCAACATGCAGAAATTTGGAGAAAAAAAGATTGAGAATGTTTGAGAGGCAGTACATTTCAAAGGCAACCTTTGGAGGGAACTGAAGAAACTATATTGGCTGTACAATGCTGAAGCAAAGAAAAATGATCTTAGAAGAATGATAATCTTTGTATTTCAATAGAATTTTAGAAGCAAACGACGTAAAGCCAACTTCTGAGGTAAAATGCTTAATTAGGAAAAGGTTATCAAACAGACAAAATTTTTCCTGTGTGTAGGCTACCTTAAATTTCTTTTATGCATAATAACTTTTCGTTAGCAATAGTCAAACCCTTAATTTCTGGGACACTAAACATCTGCTTCATCAGCATCCAAAGCTTTCTCTGGAAAGCCTTTCTCTTGGGACTCACCCCTGTTGGTCACTTTTTGCTGCTTTCCATACTCATTGTGAGGTTGAGCGGGGGGGGGGGGAACTGGCCATCATATTATAGAAGCAAACACACAGAAGGAAGAGCAGATATAATGCCAATTCATCCATTTTGATATCTGTTGCTATTTTTGATGAGCTACCTGGTAATGAGCATGACTGACAACATGAATTTTCAGACATTTTGATAACTATCTATTTGAAATTAGTGGAAGAGATCACTTCTTTGAAGTCAGTTTAAGAAAGAATATTGTCTAATAAAATATGAAAAATATCCTTTATATTTCTCATCAGTGATGCTAAGAATTCAACCCAAATAACGGTTCCTACCTGTGGTTTGAGTCTGCACATAGGAATCAAAGCATCTGTTGTTTACAGCCAAGATATTTTTACTCAGAGAATATTAACAAAGTTAGTACTTCTTCAAAAATGGTACAAGTTGCAAACGTTTTATTTTATACTGCCATAACATTTTAATGCTTCTCAATATAAAAAAAACCTGTCATAAATGATTTCCAAAAATTGGGATGGCTTTTCATACTGTAAGGAAACACTGCTGAAGCAATGAAAATTGTCCATTTTTAGTATTAATTCTAATGAGCTAGCGAATATTCTTGGACATAAAGTTCGAAAAGTCATGTGTTAGTAAGCACTGGATTTAAAAAGGAAACTGCAAGTTCTCCTGAGATGTCAAGCAACGTTATATACGCACAAACAATAAAGATATATCCACCGTGATTGCAGGAGTAAAGGGCTACACAGGAGACGACGTCCCTTGTCATGTGACCACCATTCCTTCATCCAGAAACAATGGGTTTATTTTTATTTTTGAATTTTCAAACTTTCTTGAGATATAATTGACATATAGCATTGTGCAAGTTTAAGGTGAACAGTGTGATTGACTTGATCCACGTATATATCATGGAATGATTACCAAAATAAGATTTGTGAGCACGTCCTGGTGGATTAATTGTCACTAAAGCAGAGCAATGACTCGAGCTAGTCCATTGTGTTCCAATGGATACAAAACAAATTACTCCAAAATGAGTGCCATAAAACAAATATTTATTTTGCTCAGATTCCATTGATTAGAAATTCAAGGAGAGGAAAAAAAAAAAAAGCATAAATTCTCTCTGCTCCATGATTTCGGAGGCCTCTTGAAAGGCATGAAGACTAAGGTTATGGAAACTCACTCATGGGTTTGTTGCCTGGAAGTTGCTTCTGGAACACCTCAAACAGCTGGAAGCTTGGCTGCCTGGGCAACTGTCATTGTTTGGAGTGGTCTCATGATCCCTCCAAGGTGGCTTCAGAGAGGCAAGATATCTTACATAGTGACTTGGGACATGTCTCAAGAGACAGCACGTTAGGTGGAACCTGTATCACCTTACCTGGCCTAGCCTTACAAGCCATACACAATATCGTCCAGTGCTTTCTCTTTGCTCCAGGCACAAAGCCTGGCTCATATTCAAGGAGAGAAAAAGTGGACTCCACTCTTTACCAAAGGTGTGTCAAAGAGCTTGTGGAATGTTTTCAAGCTATCTTACATTGCTAAGATAAAATTCATTTATAGTTACAAAAAAAAAAAAATGGGAACACAGACATGAGATGTTTTTCAGTCTTTATAACGTGCTCTTTCTCACTCTACCAAAAAAGCAAAAGTAATTGCATGACATCACTGACAATCTTGAGATAAAAAAGAGAGGCAAGTTATTCTGAGAGCAGAAAGCTGTGATTAGATCACGCACAGAAAGAAGGGTGCATTTCTATCACTCCTATTTAGGACTTGAGCGGAAGGATGGGAATCTCCAAATTCTGCTGGAAAATTAAAAAAAAAACATTTCAAGAAAAGCAGAGGCCTTAGAAGTCAGGAGAAGTAATATTTGATCCTCATTTTCTGTTGCCCTGAACAGAAAATAAAGGCAATTTATTCAAAATCCTTCTGGCGGATAGAACTCCTTGCTTTCTGACTTTTTTTTTTTTTATCTATTGCCTTTGAAAAATGTATTTATCAATTAATCTGTGCCCTGCATACTGGACTAGAGTTTCTCCTGATCTTTGGTGATAAATTCCCATAAAACCCGAGGGAGATTGGTTAACATACGTATCAATAATTTGTCTCCAAAGTCACACATTGCTGTGTCATTTTTCAACGTCCCAGACTTCACCTTTGTGTCCAGTGCTATAAAGTAGATGATCACAACTTTATGTGACTTTCAACAAAAGATGATGTAGATCTATATCCTGGTCACTTCTAAGGGTGCATATGCTAAAATTTGGATAATCTGTATCTGAAACCAAATATGCAGTAATATCTGGGAAGGACTACAAGAGCATGGAAACTTAAAAATTCAAAAATCGCAAAGGCATTGCAAATGAAAAATGTAGATGCATAGGCGCTTACAAAATTACAAAGGTGCAACATCAATTATATGCCTTGATAGTAGAATAAGAGCTTAGAGTAATATCTTTAAGCAACTTGTTGAGATTATATTATACTCTTCAAGTGAAATTCTATTACATAAGTACTGTAAGAAAGGGGATGAATGCTTAAAGTATTTAAATATAAATTACCTGGGAAGTGTCAGAGCTGTTACAGTTTTTTTTTGTTTGTTTCAACGTGTATGTACTATTTCTAATTGTTATGTGACCTGACATCCTAAGTGAAATATCACAAACTTAGGTAATTCAAGTCAGTTTTGCTAAAAGAGTACCTGTGTACACATCCAGTGGCCAAAGATACATCTGCATATCAACTAATTTTAAGTTGTATTTGTTTACCTAGATTCTACATTTATAAACAATTATGTGTCCTTTATTGAAATGTTTGATGTATCGCATCGTGCAAATTGAATATGTACAACACGTTAATTTCATATGTCTATGTATTGTAATGCGATGCCAACTGTAGCAATGACTGGCACCTCCATAACATGACATAATTATCATTTCTTTTTAGTGGTTAAAGTTCTGGCCTCTTCGCGAGCTTGATGATTACACCACTCCCCATCGTGTGCATCTGATTTCTAGGACTTAATCACTTCTAATTGCAAGCTTGGCCCCTTAAACAACATCTGTCCTGTCACCACCCCCGTCTCCTGGTAATGGCCATTTACTCTGTTTTTGTGAATTTGGCTGTTTTAGATTCCATCACGTGCGTGATAACAGACAGTATCTGTCTTTGTCTGTCTGACTTACCTCAGCTCAAATTCCATCCATTTTGTTACGGATGGTAGGATGTCCTTCTCATGTTGAATAATATTCCATTGTGTGTGTTGTGTGCCTGTGTGTGTAAATATAAAATCACATCTTTATCCACTCATCTGTTGATGGGCACTTAGGTACTTTATGTGTCTCGGCTATTGTGAATAATGCTGCAACAAACATGGGAGTGTAGATATCACTTCAATATCCTGTGGGTGTATACCCAGAAGTGGAATTGCTGAGTCATGAGGTAGATCTATTTTTTAAAAAAAATTTTGAGGAACTTCTATGTGCTTTTCATAGTGGTTGGACCAATTTACATTCTTACCAACAGAGAAGGGTTCCCTTTTGTCATCACCATCACTTGTTAGCTCTCCTTCATGATAGTTCTAACAGGTGTGAGGTGATATCTCATGGTTTTGACCTGCATTTTCATAATGATCGGTGATGTGGAGCAACTTTTCATGGACCAGTTGGCCATTTGGGTGTCTTTTTGGAAAAATCTAGTTCCTCTGCTTATTTTTTAGTTGGGATGTTTCTGTTTGCTATTTATTGAGTTAGTTTTAGGCATTCTTTATGTATTTTAGATGTTGACCCCTTAACTGATAAATGGTTTACAAAATTTTTCTCCCTTTCTGTAGGTTGCCTTTTTATTTTGTTTCTTTTGCTGTGCAGGTTTCATTTTTCTTAAAAATTTTTAATGATTATTTATTATTGAGAGACAGAGAGACAGAGCATGAGCATGGGAGGGACAGAGAGAGGGGGAGACACAGAATCTGAAGCAGGCTCCAGGCTCTGAGCTGTCAGCACAGAGCCCTACGCGGGGCTCGAACTCACTGACCGTGAGATCATGACCTGAGCCGAAGTCAGATGCTTAACCACCTCAGCCACCCAGGTGCCCCAGGTTTCATTTTTCTTAATTATCAACTTTGTATTAAATATAACAGTCAATAAATATTAAGTAGTTTTAGAATTATTGCGAATAAATATATGAGCATTTAAAGACTATGCAAGTGAATATATTTACATTTTAATGGTAAATTCTAGTTTTGTAAAAGAATTTGATTTTTTAAAGTGGTGGGGTCCAGGGGCGCCTGGGTGGCGCAGTCGGTTAAGCGTCCGACTTCAGCCAGGTCACGATCTCGCGGTCCGTGAGTTCGAGCCCCGCGTCGGGCTCTGGGCTGATGGCTCAGAGCCTGGAGCCTGTTTCCGATTCTGTGTCTCCCTCTCTCTCTGCCCCTCCCCCGTTCATGCTCTGTCTCTCTCTGTCCCAAAAAATAAATAAACGTTGAAAAAAAAAGTGGTGGGGTCCAAGTGCATGGGGGTCTGCGGGCAATTTCCTCCAAAAGTGACTTCTAACGATTCATTCTATTGCTATACGATCAGCGTGATGGGTGTTGTCTGTTTCCTGCTCATTGGTTCATCGTTATCCTCACTGTTCGCTTGGAGATGTAGAGTATGGCACCCTTGATGTGCTGTCTCATTTTGGTACTAGTCCCCTGAGAAGTCTGATGGCTTCCATTTCCCTGAACCACCTTGTAAGAAGCTGAAATGCTATTTTAAGCCACTCAGTTTTGTATGCAGCAATTTCTTGAGAAATAACAAATACATAAAAATATAATAGCTACATTTTATGTACAGAATGTCCAAAGTATAGTGTATTTAAGGGCTTCTGAATTTACACACAGTGATAAAAAGGACAGCATTTATCAATTTGTATTTGGGGAAATGATGTGGAAATTAGTCTCAGGGCTCCTGGGTGGCTCAGTCGGTTAAGCCTCTGACTCTAGATCTTGGCTTGGGTCATGATCTTGCAGTTTGTGAGTTTGAGTTGGGCTTTGACCTGACAACAGAGTCTGCTTGGGATTCTGTCTTTCTCTCTCTCTGCCCCTTCCCCGCTTGCTCTCTCTCTGTCTCTCAAAATAAATAAATAAACTTAAAAAGAAAATACACTGTTAAAAAAAATAGTCTCTATTAAAGTTCCTTTGCATAAAACTTCCTGTAACTTAATGTGCCCTTGTTGATCTCCAAGCCTTAACTTTTGGTGGGTTTTCTGGAAGTTTTCTTGGAAACTTGCGTGGTTCCCTCTTTCACTTCGTTCAGATTGCTGGGACATCAGTCTTACTAGAGTGCGTGTGTCTTACCACAACGAGTGAAGTACTTTCTTCATGGTGCTTCACATTCTGCCGTGCAACATAATGCAGTTTTTCTTCCCTTTTCTGTGGGAAAGAAAGCTTCAAGAGAACCACAGGGCGTGGGTCACCACTGCTTTTGTCCTTGCACTAAGCAACAACACCTGCCGTGTCCTGTGAGATTTCACATGATTGAACAACTGGAATGATTCTACCAGGGAACACGACATTAGAATTCTTCAGGAGTTTTATGTTTTTCAATAACATTTTTACCTCTCTAAACATTTCTGAAGTTAAAGAGGCCTACAAGGGAAATTATTTACCAGGAAAACTGGAGCTGAGTAATAAATTCTAGATCCCCGTTTCAAGCACAGAACAGGGTCTGTGTTCAGGGACAGCTCAGCATTAGCTAGTCCCTAACGGTTATTGTAATTGACACCCTGCATTTTTCAAATGACCGGAAGTTGAGCTGTCAATGAAATTTACCTAATGAATATTTTCCTTAAGCCTAACCCTTTTTGCCTTTACAGAATGTGGGATCAATTATTCTTGATTGGGTCTTTTATAAAAAGGAAGGGTCAGCGTCAGAGTACAGCTTGGGTTTCAGCATCTGGTAGCTTCTTGTGCTCCAGGGCCTTAACCCCCTGCAGGGCACCTCCTACACTTTGGGGATGGGGGGCCCAAGGGTCACTTCTAGGGTTGGAATTTTAAAAAAATGGGGGGGGGGGCGCCTGGGTGGCTCAGTCTGTTGAGCATCTTGATTTCAGGTCAGGTCATAATCTCCTGGTTTGTGGGTTGGATCCCAGTCAGGCCTCATAGCTGGCAGTGGGGCACCTGTTTGCGATTATTCTCTCTCTCCTCTCCCTCTGCGTCTCCCCACCCCCCCCCCATGCTCCCTCTGTTTCAAGATAAATAAAAGTTAAATAATTAAATAAAAATCAATGGATAAAAAACTTTAAAAAAAAGTCTTTTAAACTATTGAGTAAATTGGCTGACTATAAGTAAAAAAGAAACGAGATTTATGATGGTAACACATATTTTGTATGAAGTTTTAGACCCTGAATTTATTTTACCAAAATTAACAAAATAGATATTTATGAAAAACTGTCTTTCGTATGTTGCCTCCCCTATGTTTCATGAAGAAATAACTCAAAACTGCTTCTTCATAAGTGGGGAGAGATGTTTATATATAATAAAGGCCAGAGATGTTTCTATCCAGAAATGTTTGGGTAGTTTCATTTTTGGTTGAAACAGGGCATTGTTTTAAACATTAATGAATTCGTCTTGCATTTTAATTGTATTAATTGGTTAAATTTTGTTAATTTTCCTTTACACATTTTTAAAAAAAAATTTTTTTTAACGTTTATTTATTTTTGAGACAGAGAGAGACAGAGCATGAATGGGGGAGGGTCAGAGAGAGAGGGAGACACAGAATCTGAAACAGGCTCCAGGCTATGAGCAGTCAGCACAGAGCCCGACGAGGGGCTCGAACCCACATACCACAAGATCGTGACCTGAGCTGAAGTCGGACGCTCAACCGACTGAGCCACCCAGGTGCCCCCCTTTACACATTTTTAATCCATTGTGGAAGTATTTGCTTTAGATACAGGCAATTTTTCATATACGTATTTTTTACGAAGGTATGAAGCAGGATGCTAAATGACTAGAAGTCTCCTAGATAGAAAATAATATATGAACATCAAATATGTGTGTGCACTGTTTGCAGATATTAACTAATATTTAGTAAGGAAAATATGTCAAACTCCTTTAATCATATTTACAGTATAAACAGTGAAATTATTTCAGGGCCTCTTTTAGGTCCTTCTGAGCTATGCTAAATTACACAGCTGATTTAATATCATTTATCTCATTTTAACTTTCATGATACCATGTTAACATTCTCAGCTGAAAATCTGACCCCTGTTGCCTATTGGCAAAAAAGTTCCTTTAAAGGGAAAGAAACTGGTAAATTTCTTGATTACAGGGCAGATCTGACGAGTATACGTCAACGGAAATTCACACATTTTATGAACCCGTTTCACTCAGAGTAAAAATTCTATCAGTGCTCTGTTGTCATGGATATTAAGTCATGGTCAAGAAGAGTCTGTGAATAGGGAAATAATCAAGGAAGATCCGAAATGCTGATAGATTAAAACGATGATCCGGGGTTCAGTACATATAGATCGGCTCGAATGCTTTCTTCCACATCCGTCTATACCTGGGAACACACAGGTATGGAATGGTAGTCACCTGATTTTTATAAAGATTATTTCTCAATGGTAGAATTTGGGTTTTTCTGAATGAGGAGACCTATCAAAAATAACTTTTATTATTATGATTTTAATACTGCTTGGAACTGTATTATAAGGAATATACATATTACTCTAAAATTGTATTACTTTATTACTCTTAAAAATCTATTCAAAAGGTTTGTTTCCCATGACGTGTACTAATTTGCCATGCTACTATCCTCCAAAAGTTTCATAAAATTAATATAAAATCCATAAGCAAGTACAGTTGATATCAAACAGGATAATGATGATAGTTTTGGAAATTTCTGGAACTTTAAGTGTGGTTGGCTTTCAATGAAACAGACAGGTGCCACTATCTTTGGGGAAATAGAAATCTTGTAAATGCAGCTAAACTTATTTTTAACATTTTTATTAAGATATAATTGATATAGGGGCGCCTGGGTGGCGCAGTCGGTTAAGCGTCCGACTTCAGCCAGGTCACGATCTCGCAGTCTGTGAGTTCGAGCCCCGCGTCGGGCTCTGGGCTGATGGCTCAGAGCCTGGAGCCTGTTTCTGATTCTGTGTCTCCCTCTCTCTCTGCCCCTCCCCCGTTCATGCTCTGTCTCTCTCTGTCCCAAAAATAAATAAACGTTGAAAAAAAAAAATTAAAAAAAAAAAAAAGATATAATTGATATACAATTCTGTAAGTATTTAAGTTACAACACTTAATAAGTTTTGTCATCTATACACTTTATAAAACTGTGATCTCAGTTTAGTGAGGGAGCATACCTCATCAGCCCCAAATGTATCCTCATGAACTTTTCTCCCAACCGTCCCCACCCTACCATCCCTGGCAACCGCTCATCTGCTTTCTTTCAGTATAGATTAGTTTGTATATCTAGTATTTTGTAGATATCGAAGAATACAACCATGCACTCTAAGTTGCCTGACTTCATTTACTCACCAGTATTGAAAACAGATTAGAGACACCTTTTTCAAAGCAGGCTTTCAGTATTCTCGAAATAGCGTAACGGTAACTTTACTCCCTGTGGCATATTAGTTTTGTGTAGGTTGGATTTTTGCAATGGGCAGAAAGATGTCATGAAATGTTGGTCACCTGGACAGAACAAAGTATTGAAATAAAACGGTTTGGTAGCTAGAGAACAGGCTATTTAGTTATGAGCAATCATACTAAGAACAACATCAACTCTATCAGGTGACGAAAGATTGGTTCACTTTACAGAAACGCTATTTTTTTTAAATAATTTCAAGCCATAAAGTATTTCAGAAAAATGCATGTACTTTTGATTTTGCTGGAAGATCAGCCTATATAAACGTAATATTGGGCTTATTGATGATTAAACCCACAAATGTCTGAAAAATAATTAATGGTGCTGCCTATAATCGATAACTTCTTCTTAGTTATCATCCCATTATATATAATATATATATAATATATATATATTATATATAATTCTATCATATCTCAGCCTCTGCAAGGCCACCACGTGCATTGCCCCAACACCTCCCCATCAGCACCCTTACTGCTGCGTATTACATCCGCCCTCTTTTTTCAGATGTACTCCCAGAATATGTTGGGTCATGTCTCTGCTCTGCCTGAAGCCCTGCCACAGGGACTCTGTATTTACCTCTGAGAAAAAGTCCGATTTCGGCACTGCCTTTGCTCTCATCTATATTAACTTTGCCAATAATACAGCTAGGTTTGACAGAACAATTTTATCGAAAGATGGGTGGATCTCAAACAAGGCAGAGTAGCTAGTATACTTTCCACCTGTGAGATTCATTGCTTTACATTTTTCAGGTGCACTGAAACAAAGCGGAAACCTAATTTAACAACTTTCAGAGAATTCTCTTACCTTGCCCATGGAAAAACACAAGAGTTCATTATGCAAACCAATTTACTTTGGATTCATACTAAATATTTTTCCCATTTGTAGAACTTTGGAAGGTCGTTTAAAGGCATCCATGGTGACCGGGCTCGAATAAATTTCCCAAGAAAATGTTGCCTTATCAATGATTTATTAACTGAACACAGAATGAGAGCATCATTCGTTAGAATTAGTGTAGCTTTTACCAGTGCGTCCCTTTGTACTCTAAGGAATTTGGGGATTGGTAGCTGCAGGTACATCACAGTTAGCACAATTACATGGAGGTGAACATGAATCACTGACAGGGAAGCATCAGACTGAGATAGAAAACCTTAACACAAAATTTAGTGTGACTTTTAGAGTTGTTTACCTCTTGTATTTTAAAGCTATATCCGGAAGTACGAACAGCATCAGCTCATGAGTGAAAATGAAATCTACCTTCCCTATGTTCCATTTAATTGTTTACTCGTCAACACATACACGTATGCACAGACACACGTACACAGTCAGACTCCTGGGCAAGAAGGTACAGATTGAAACTGGGAAGACTGGAATTTTCTTCAAGAAGCTGAATTTCATAGGATCCTTTCAAGGAATGACTCCTACAAGCGCATGAGAAAGCTCAGCTTTGTCTTTTTAATTTTTGATTCACTCTCTTTCCCAAATTCTTCATTCCCATAATTCCAATTGCTGAAATAGGGCAACAAAACAAAAATCCCCATGGGAAATACTGAATCGCTTTTAAAAAATGCTGTTGTACTGCGGGCACTGTGGCTTTAGTAGGGGGTGTGAGGATTTAAAGGGTAAACAGTGGTGACCTCTGACACCTGAGATTTCAGAGGATCTTTCACCTTTGAGATCACATTATTTTTTTTTAATCTGGAATTACGGATGATTTTACACCTCAGTTTTCCTTTTCTGTGCCTTTCAAATACAATTGAAAACTTAACTCCATTATTGGTTTATAGCATGTTCTGTGATGTTTAGGTTTCTCTCTTGGTAGGTGAGCTCTTTTCTTTATCCAGGTGACTATCAAACTCAAGCTAATCTATGGAATAGATGTGTATTGCAAAAGAGGTCTCTTTTGCGAAAGTCCTCGGTTCTCTTTGAAAAGTTAGAGGAGTCCGCAGGTGGATAATTCAGAGTGAGAGAAAGGGCACTGGAAGTCCAGTTTAAGCAAAGTCGCAATGCCATGAAATGCTTCAATCTTAACTTACCTGTGACTTTCTTATCTTTCTGATAAACCTTAAATGGTGAGGAACAAATGGTCTCCAACGGGCCTTTGAGCTAGAATCCCCAGAAGCCACTAATTGTGCTGTAAATTATCATGCCATTAATACCAGCTATGAAATGTCTCCCCTAAGCCTCAGCCTACAGTCTACAGAAAGTTCTCTGAACTCCTGTGTCCTCTTCTTCCCTTCGATCCTCCTGATCGGGGCCAGAGCATCTCTGGGTTGATACCTGAAGATACCCACACCTTGTTTTTATTGCTTTTGAAGAGACTGCTTGTTAAAATGGGAAATGAGGGCAGGGAGTTGATCTAATGCTCTCTGAATTCACACATCTGCGTAAGGCTACTTCATAACTCTTTACATCTGAACACACATTTTTCAGACAGTCCACATTCCACATTGTGCCAATAACAGTGGAAAAAATCCTTATTATCGGCTCATCTTTTTCAAGGGCCTATTAGATGCAAGGTTAAAATAAGTACAAAGCTGATCCTCCAAAAAAGGATGTACAATTTAAATTCAAAAGAAGGAATTTTGTGATGCTTTATTTATGTAAATACATAACGCACCCCACATGGGGCTTGAACTCATGACTCCAAGATCATGAATTGTAGGCTCTTCCAACTGAGCCAGCAAGGTGCCCTGGAATTTTAAAATTAGATAGGAATTCCATGTATCTGCCAGAATAAAGTCACAATAATGACTTTTTTATTTAATTACAATGACAAAGAAGGGCACCTGGCTGGCTCAGATAGTTAAGTATCTGACTCTTTGTCTCAGCTCAGGTCTTGATCTCAGAGCCGTGAGTTCAAGCCCCGCACTGGGTTCATTACTGTGCATGAAGCCTACTTAAAAAAAAAGAAAAATGTCGAAGAATTTTGGAATTGACGCCTCTTAAGAGGAGGTAGGTCCTGAAGGCATGCTGTAATTCTATTTAGTTAGAAAGTGTTGCGAAGGTACATTGACTTAGTCTGAGTCCAGTACGTATAGTGAAGACTTACTTGATACACAATTATAGCAGATTGTCGTTTACGATCCTGGCTGGTACTCCTATTGAATTAAAATAGCTTTCTTTATGGATAAATAGATCCAAAACTGATTCAGAAATGACCAATTTCCTTGTTTTTGTTTTCCTATGGTTATGTTATTTCTTAAAGATCATAGACCTTTTTTTTTTTTAAAAAAAAAAGTATACTTAGAAATGATCCAGAATGAGCTAACCCCCCTTATTTTGTAAACTGGTGAACTGAGGCTCTAAGACCTAATCTAGTAACTCTTACACGTCTTGTTCCTGGAGTAGCGGCTGGAATCCAACTCTGTCCAGAGACCCTGCTAGTACCTGTGTGTGCATCCGCACGCAAATACTCTTACACATGTCATAGTCTCCTTGGGCACTTTTGCCATATGCTTTATCTGCTTATACGTATTTTATATCTATAGTTATCAAATGTAATGTATAGTCTTATACACGAATATAATATCTTAAATACATCTGTGCTTACATACTTATATTTTTATCTACTTGTAAATATTCACTAACCTGTGTTTCTCAAAGTTGCATTTACTTATAAATTTAGTTTTTCCCAAGAAGTATCTGACAGAAACCTGTAAGCCACCTGCATGTACAAGTTGACACAATACACCCTTACAATTAATATGCATTACACATACACTTCATCATCATGAACTGGCTGTCCAGAAGACTGAGAACAATTCTTGATTATAACCAACAGCTCCCTGTACCCAGGTACAGGTTTCTTAAATTTAATTCACACAGATATTTCTAGAATCCATCTTGTACTGACTTACGCTGTAGGAGCACCGCCGAGCTACACAAGCACTTCTGGTTTACTTGGCTCACTTTGGTTTACTCTACCTGCGTGGTCATTACGCAGACCGTGGGTGCCATCTTATCCGCAAAGGAAAAGCTACACGTCGCATGTGCTTTTAGTGCTACAGAATAACAATGAACCGAGGGCCAATCCTGTTCATTCTTTCCCTTCTGTGCCATTAAGACTGAACACAGCAATGCAAAGTACACCATGACTCAGCTAAAGGCAAAGATAGCGGAATCAACTCAAAGGAATCTGGAAACCCGTTCCCTGCCATACTAACCAGAGGGGCAAGACTGTTCAGAATACACTGATTTTCAGAGGAAAGGGCAAGAAAATCATAGGCTTGAAATTGAAAATTGTAGGTTTTGATATTTACCCCAAATAAACCACACTCCCTCACAAATATAGATCATACTTGCAAGACATCCAGACAGAGAAGGATCTAGAAAAGTATATTCTGATTGGTAGAGAAAGATATTCGTAGAGATTGTGAGAAAGAGATGGCACCCCCTTTTCTGTGCAGGATGTTGGGGGTTGTTACATGAGTGTGGTACTGAAATTCCCTGGTAAGAACAAAATGTGGGTTCTCTGAAATGCAGAATTAGGAACAATTGTAAATGATAGTTGTGTTTATTGCATTTCAACATTAATTTTAAATGTGCCGAACTGAAAAAAATTCCCTGGGGGGATTAATAAAGATGAATGCTATATAATTGTTGTTGTTGCCTCTCAATATCCATTGTCATTTTCTTCTTTAGTGATAATGTCCCAGTTGTTATTCCTGTTCATCACCACCTGTTACTATAGACTGCCTGGCTGCTCCGTGGGTCCCTGTGACTACACTCTGGTCGATGGGATGTCCGCAGCATTGTGGGCTCGCAGTTTCAGGACGTTGCCTTAGCATGGGGCATGTTCATCGTGCACATTAAAACCATTTTTTGTTAGATTTATTTTATTATTTATGTATTCATTAATTAATTAATTCATTCATTCATTCAGTGAGAGACAGACAGAGAGAGCGAGCTGGGGAGGGGCAGAGAGAGAGGGAGACAGAGAATCCCAAGCAGGCTCCTCACTGTCAGCATGGAGCCCAATGCAGGGCTTGAACTCACAAAAACTGTGAGATCATGACCCGAGCAGAAACAAAAAGGCCAACACTCAACTGACTGAGCCAGCCGGGCACCCCTCATCCTGCACTTCTAACCCCTCCTCTGTGAAACCACACATGACTGCCCAATGTCTAGCAGTTATGGAAAATTATGAACCTGCAGAAATGTGGAAGCCAGGGTTCCTGCCAACAAGCTGAAACTGCTTTACCGGGATGACATTACCTATCTAGAAATTAATTCTCATTCTCATTGTAGAATGAATTACAGTTCTTTCTTGTTGAAGGGGCCTTTTTTCTTTTTTTTTTTTTTTTTTTTTTTTTTTTTTGCTTGCAGGCACACCTATCCTAATTAGGTGTTTTTACTGATAGCTCAAGGGACACAACACTTAACTCAGATGGTTAGAAATTCTTTAACAACTTCATAGGAGCATAATGATAACATAATTTATATTTTTATGGAAATTTAGAGTTAGGATATGTCTCCTATCTTCAAACTCCAAATTTAGTCACTGTGGGGAATTGGCAAGTACGTAAACTTATGAAAATGCAATAAAATTTTACAGATTGTGTTTTTCTGTCAAAAACACTCCTCAGAAGGGGAATTCAAGTCTCATTAATTACCTCTTTATAGTGTCAAGGGGATTCACTCCAGCAGATAAACCCCAGTTATCACCACTAGGACTTCTCTTTCTTGAGTGTGCTAAAAATACCCCATTTCCAGGCTGTTGATAATACCATTTAATTTTCAGTATAGATGCAAATCCCTGTAGGTGGAGGGAATTGTCATTCCCTGTAGAACTAGATCAAGTTTCTTGGATCATAATATAGAACAAAATATTCTTTATTTACGTAAATGGGATTATAGATGCTGAAGCTTGTCACAAAGCTCTAGGCACTATGATATTTATAGTATGAATTCAATAGCTTTCATACTAATGGGATTGATAGAGTGCTTTGCGTGGCCGTCTGAGGCTTAATTTGCTTCTTCCTGTTAGATATTTTGCTTGAGATTTGTTGGGATTCAGCGTAATAGATAAAAGGGGATTTGGGGTTTGATTAGCGTTAAATCTTATAGTACATTCACCATCATCATTAAAGTTGCTTTTAGTACCTAAGCAGGAAATTTCCGCCTTTGTGGTTCTACAAAGCAGATCAATATTGTGGGTGCATATTTATATTTAAATTGATGCTGGAGTATAGACCCTGTCACCACTCACATTTCACTTTTACTGAAAACTCTTGTTATGTTCTTTCAATTACCATGGCTCCTGTGGTATTAGGAAACTAGTACAGTGAATTAATCATTTTAATAAAATGTGACTTTCTTAAAAGATAATTATTGAATGGATAATCATGGCTTATCAGCAAAATATTAGGTTCTTCTCTTGACATTAATTTCAAAGTTGACTCATCTTTAAGATGGTTGAGTACTTTTCATGTTCTTATGTGTTAGTTTTATTGTAATTTCCAGTTTAAAACTAGATTAATTTTTTATCCCTCTCTAATACCAATTCAAAGGATGTAAAACTGCTTAAAACCATACAATCTGCTATATCTTTATTTTATTAGACAATTATGTTTATTAGTTATATTAAAGCTTTCCAGAAAAAAACCAGTGATGGGTTTATAGGCATGAAATTTGTTCTGTGGCTCTTGAAAACAATGCTGATTTTTCCATTTTGTCAAGTAAAAATCTCAATTCCTTGACATTCAAAGATATATTTCTGGTCATTCCAGTGATGACTAGTGCATATCCACATTTAGGAAAAAAGTTATATAAAATTAAACACTGATTTTCCAAACCAGTGAAGCATAATATTTGAAAGAAAAAAAAATATCTATCCACTGATTATATATCCAACTAAATTTGTCTGGTTCTTCATTTCTTAAACAATTTTACTGACATATAATTTACATACCACAAATTCTCACACTTGAAGAAAAGCAATTAAATGATATTTAGTAAGTGTATAGAAATGCAACCATTTCTACAAACTTGGTTTTATCTACAAACCTAATAAATGGAAGTAGGAACCAGGAATAAATGAAAGAACCAGATGGTAGAAAGCCTTGTTAAGACAAAGTATAGTCCTGGAGAGATGGGGAATAATTTTCATTTGATAAACAAAGATATCTAAATCAGAAGATTTACTTCTGTTACTTCAGTTAATGTTTTCACTATAAAAATTTAGTGACCAAATCTTAAAGATAAAAATTTAAAAATTAATATTATAATGGTGGACTTTTGGTTTCCAATTCCTCATGTAATGAACTTGGAAACTGCTATTCAATCCTAACAAGTGAAAATCAGGACAGTTTGAAACATCATCAACTCTTTTGGAATCTGAGAGATTCCATATCAAAGAGGACACAGGTCAAACCACTGCCCCCAAGATTGAAGCAAGAGGTGAATGCAGGGAATGAGTGGGAACTGTGGCAACTTCCATGGGAATCAGTGCTGGGTAGGAATATCCAAACTGAACTGATGATTTTCTGGGGGCTCAGTGTAAACAGCTGAGTCACAACTCCAAGGAGACCCAGTCACAAGACGGGCCTGACATATTGTGAGACTTACCTCCAGGACCTTGACCAGAGTCCCGCAATAAATAGTGGAGGAAGACCACCTTAGGCTTCTGGCAGGAGAGGAAAAAAGAACCATCTGAGATAGGTAGAGAGCAGTTGGTTCTTCCTAGAAAGTCCTGTTCTCGGGACAAACTAATTAACCAGAGCCTAATTGACATTGGGAAGGAAAATACCCAACTCCAGCCCACCCTAGCCATCCTGTCCCAGCTAAAGGGGGAGGAAAAACCTTGAGAAACACTTATGATGTTCTCAGTCCAGACACAGGCTCACTAAAAGTCTGAGATCTAATCACAGGATTATGATCTTCTCTGCCCATCATATCGCTAATTGCCTATCTACAGCAGTTCATTTTGTACCCAGTACATCATGTCCAGCTACCAAGAAAAAATTAAAGACATACTAAAAGGCAAGAAACACCACTTGAAGAGACAGAGCAAGCATCAGAACCAGACATGAAAGGAATGTTGGAATTATCAGACTGAACATTTTAAACAACTGTGATTAATATAGAGCAGGCTCTAAAGGATAAAGTAACCAGTGTGCAAGAACAGGTGAGCAATGTGAATCCTGAGAAAGAACTAACAAGAAAATCTAGAGACTTAAAGAAAAAAAGTAACAGAAATGAAGCACCTCTGGGTTTATTTGTAGACTGGACGTAGCTGAAGAAAGGATCTCTGTGCTAGACACTGCATCAAAAAACTCCTCAAAAGGCAGAGAGAACGAAAACCCATAACAGATCATCCAAGGACCATAGCACACTACAAAAGGTATCCTATCCAAGTAATGGGGATACCAGAAAGAGAAGAAAGAAAGAAATGGAAGAAAGCTGTGACACAAAGATTGAGAATGTCTCCAAATGAATGTCAGACGCAAAACCACACATCCCGGAAGAGCAGAGCAGTAAGCAGGATAAATGTCAACAAAAGCAAAGAAAACAAAACAAAACCCCCCAAACCCTACACATAGCTTATAAAGCATAATGAACTAGGGCCACCTGGGTGGCTCAGTCAGGTAAGCCTCTGACTCTTGATTTTGGCTCAGGTCATGATCTCACAGTTCGTGAGATTGAGCTCCCTGTTGGGTTCCGCATTGTCTGTGGAGCCTGCTCAGGATTCTTTCTCTCTCTCTCTCTCTCTCTCTGTCTCCCTCCCTCCCTCCCCGCCCTCCCTCCCTCTCCCTTTCCCCCTCTCCCTCTCTGTTCCTACCCTGCTCACTCTTTCTCAAAATAAATAAACTTTAAAACAAAAAAGCATCATGAATTCAAATAGACAAAAATGGGAAAATACAGATTCTCTGTGTATTTAATCCTATTCCCATTTTATAAAGGTAAACTTAATTTTATATAAAACTTTAAAAAATCTGAATACTGAACATGGTGTAATTTCATGATGACATAGTACTTCTATCACATAATAGAGGTGACCAAGTATCTTGACTGAGCAGTAACTTCTCTGGTTTTAGGAAGATTCCTGGATGTTGATAAATTAAATGGCATTCATGCACTTTTAATTGATTATACTTGAGAGGGTTTTGTGCACCTGGTGAAATTCTAAGCAACATTTACATGGTATGAATCTTCAAGAATATAAATTGACAGCAGCTGCCTCCAAACAGTAGTTATTAAACAAGCTGATTCACAGAATTTTAACACCTCCACTCCTGCCCAACTTGTCATTTATTCTCTTTATAATAAGGTAGATAAAAATAAATTAACACTTCTTTCTTCTAGATTTGAATTTATAGACTCTGTCCATGTGTACCATATATTATTTAGATACCTCTATTTTAACATCTTGCATCTTCCTTAATTGCACATGGACGTTTGTTGCTATAGACGTTAATTCCTTAAAGTTTATTTTATTTCTTTTGAGAGAGAGAGAGAGAACACAAATGGGGGAGAGGGTCAGTGTGGGGCCTGATGCCCCTATAGATGTTAATTCTTAAACAATGACTGTGGCTGTTTATTTGAATGTGATTCATAAATGGAATCAGAAGATATTTATATGTCATCTTAGCTCAATTGGACAGGGAAATCGCAATGAGAATTAGATGTGCAGGTAATTATAGGGACAATAAAACAAATGGCTTTGATACAGCATGAGTCACAGAGAAAATTCCCAGATGCAAGACTGGGTATAATGGGAAAAAATATACATCAGACAGTTGACCTAGACTGTAAAAGATTCGGGGGGGGGGGCCCATCTGGGTGGCGCCATCTGTTAAGTGTTCAACTCTTGATTTCGGCTCAGGTCATGATTTCACAGTTCGTGAGACTGAGCCCCACATGGGGCTCTGTGCTGACAGTGCGGAGCCTGCTTGGGATTCTCTCTCCCTCTCTCTCTGTCCCTTCCCCACTAGTGCATGAGCATGCGTGCACACTTGCTCTCAAAATAAATAAACATTTTAAAAAAAGACTGTATAACATGGAGAAAAGACATCAAGGCCAAAGGGTGCACAAGGGAAGCAGCATTTGGGTCGGGCTGTCATCTGAACACAAAGTCATGACACAAGAGACTATTCCTAAGAATCGAACAAACAATGGAATAATTTGAAAGTCAAGTCAGAGAACGAATTTCAAAGAAACTATCTTTGCCAGCTGGACCTAACCAAGAAAGTTTCTGTGAGCAAAATATGTACTTTATCATTCATAGTGCAGTTTGTACACCAAGAATATGGTTTCTCATACAGTAAATAAATGCAATAAAGATTATACATTTCTGTCAGTATATATCATAGGTTGTTTAGATACCCCTATGTTAAAGCATGAGGTGAATAAACATGTAAGAAGAGTTGGGGAGCCTGGGTAGCTCAGTCTGTTAAGCGTCCAACTTTGGCTCACGGTTCGTGGGTTTGAGCCCCCCGTTGGGTTCTGTGCTGACAGCTCAGAGCCTGGAGCCTACTTCAGATTCTGTGCTTCCCCCCACCCCTCAAAAATAAATAAGGCATTAAAAAAATTTAAATATGAGAAGAGCTGGGGTGGAGATTGAATTTCTGGAGGTTTCAGTGGTCTCTTGGTGAGTGTCGACAGAGCTCCGTATGGGAGAAGCCCTCATGTTTCCTCATGGGGACATCCTTTCTGCTTTGTATTTTATGAGGCTGACATTGTTCACAGGCTTCAAGCATTTTAGTGTTTAACTAGGTAGGTATATCAATGGAGAAAATGTGTATATTGCTTGATGGTGATTATTGGATATTCTTATACACTATTGAGTGAAAGGATAGAAAAGCAGTTAAATTTCAGAAATGATCTGTTATGACCCCATGAAAGGAACAGATGGCAGGTACCGTGCGAACTCATACTGATGTTTCTGAAGGTTGACAATGACTGCTCAGTTGCAGGTTTTGATGTAAACAATAATCTAATTACCAACAAATGTCTGCCCATTACAATAGGAAGATAAAGTGCAATGGGACAGAGCAACTTTCTTCTCAGCAACAGCTGCAGACACTAATCAAACCAAACAGTGCTAATTAAAATTGGGAAGGAATAGAGCAGGGACAAAAAACGAAAGGATTTTCTAGGATGGCAACCTACTTAAAAATGGACTTCATCTGATGAGGCAGCCACAGATACCGTCTACTACAGGAGGATGGAGATAAAGTAATGCCTTTGTGATAACTAGGTAAAAGGGATTAAGCAGTAGTCTACAAGTAGAAAATTGTTTCAGAGAAAAAATATTCTTATTTCAGAAGAAATGTGGAAGATTTCAACATAACTGAAACTAGTTAAAGCTAGAATTCTATAAGCATTCAATGATGTCATCTGTAGGTTTTACAAAAGTACTGAGAAGAGAGGGGTGTCTGAGTGGCTCAGTGGATTGAGTGTCCCACTCTCAATTTTGGCTCGGGTCATAATCCCAGAGTCGTGCGATCGAGCCCTGTGTCAGGCTCTGTGCTGAGCATGAAGCCTGCTTAAGATTCTCTCCCTCTCCCTCCCTCTCTCTCCCTCCCCCCCTCCCTTCGCCACTTGTGCTGTCTCACTTTCTCTCTTTAAAATACAAAAAAAAAAAAAAAATTAAGTAGTGAGAAGAGAGAGCCTTCAGGAGATTCACACAAGGAAATCTAAAGTCTTCAATAAACATTAGTGCAATTTTCAATTAGATTCTCTGACACTGAGACTCAAGTCATGGTCTGCATAGATGGATGCTGATCCTTTAATAAGATAAGGAATTTGTGCCAGAATATAGAGCAACTGCAGATAAAGCGACTATATAGTGTTGACTTCAGCTTTTTCAAATTATCTATATATCAAGACTTTGTTGATGAAGAAATGAGTGTGTTGATTTACATTTTAGATTCATATCTTGCTGCAGACAAGTTTCAAGCAGTTACCTTAGAAGTACCTCTAGAATTCATTTCATTTAGTAATGACAGTAATAAGTAACACTGATATGTAATGCTTATACTAAAACAGTTTTGTTTTTAAATAGGCCCATTAATACTTTAGATATTGTAGCTTTTTTCACTAGGATACGTTTTTTCAAGGGCCCTGTTATATGTTGCAAACAAACAAACAAGATCTGTAGTTGAGGTAACATTTATTACATGCATGCGTGTATATATACACATACAATCTCTGTGTGTGCATTCTGTATACTCAGAGTCCAGTAGAGAGACAAACACCACACCAGTATCTAGTATGGTATCTGAATAGGGAATTAGAAATTCTAAACTTTTATGTAAAATAAAAATAAAAATAACAGCTTTTTAGGCAATTAAAAAGAAAAGGAAATTATTACATTGACTGACTTTGATTTTATGAGAAATTCACTTTAAAGTTTCATAATAACTTATGTTTTTGATAATGCACAAAATAAATATTCAATTTACCAAAGAAAACCCCATTTTTAGTAATGCTTCCAGGGAAAAAAATGGTAGTTGTTTGCTTTATAGTTTCTCTATAATTTACACATTATCTTTCATATTCCATATATTGAGTTTCTAAATGCTATACACTGAGCTTTACATTTAATGCATGGTATCTCCAGACCTTGTAATTATTTTTCCATGTGCACTTTGATTCATTTGGAACATCTTAGCAAGTCAAGTCAGTGACCACAGACCAGGCAGATCATTGTAGATCCAGTAAGGACATTCATTATATGAACTCAATTTCCCGTATTTCCAAAAACATTTCATGACATTCTCAGTCCTCATACTTTTTAATCCCATATTATGTACTAGAGAGCAGATAATTTATTCATAAACAGACAACCTTCTGTATATTTATGGTAATAAAACCATCATTAAGCCATACAAAATGAGTTTTCTGTGACAAGATTTTTTGACAGAAATTTCCATCATGTTTAATTGATCCTTTTAGGTTAGAAATTACCCAGTAAAACTTATGCATATCAAATGAAGTAGAAAACTATCATTTTAATTATTTAATCATTAATTATCGCCATATATATTACCTCGTCCTTAACTAAGATAAGTGTAGAGTTAGATCAGTAGGCTTCCTTTTAAAATTAGTTACTGAATTAATAGACAAATACAGAATTCATTCCCATGGTGTCACCTAAACCACAAGTAAGAATGGTGCCCAAAGCTTCGTAAGAAGAGGAGTGCATGGAGTACCTTGCTTGATCCAGTCCACAGGCCCAAGGCTTACTCTTTGATCAAACCCCACTTAAATTACTCTCTGTTGGTCCTTGCCTGAAATATCAATTGTTGAAAATTTACCATCTTCTTTTAATTTTTTAGATCTTCCTAAAGTAGTCTACTTTTTACTCATTAGTCTAAATCATAAGTATTTTAGGGCTAGGAATAATGCTCTGGGTCACATTGTCCCCCAATGACCTGTGGCCTATTTAGTTCTTATTTAGTAGCCACTAACGAGCAAAGCCTTGCTATCACCCAACTAAGAGGTAAAGTCAGGACCAACAGACCTTTTGATTCCCATACTGACATTGAACAACATCATGTGATCAGATCATTGTAAGCAATCGGTTATTTTTGGTCCACACATAGTGATCTATGTGTTGCCACAGTTACTGTAAGTGCATTATCAAGAGAATCTGTTGTGTGTCACTTCCCATTGTTATATTACATGCATTTGCAGAACAGTAGTAGGAAAAGACAATAAATACAAATAATTATCTCCACGTAATCAAGGCAAAGAGCTTCTGTGTTAAGTAATGAACTCTGAACATTTAAATTTTTTTTTTCAATGTTTATTTATTTTTGGGACAGAGAGAGACAGAGCATGAACAGGGGAGGGGCAGAGAGAGAGGGAGACACAGAATCGGAAACAGGCTCCAGGCTCTGAGCCATCAGCCCAGAGCCTGACACGGGGCTCGAACTCACTGACCGCGAGATCGTGACCTGGCTGAAGTCGGACGCTTAACCGACTGCGCCACCCAGGCGCCCCATGAACTCTGAACATTTAAACAATTCCCAGAACATTCTCCGAGCATAGGGATCCTCTTAAATCATCCCTTTGTATAAAAACCTATTATCTTTTCTAAACACAACAGAACTTAGAAGAATATTTTGAACTGTTTTTGATACATGATAGGTGCCATATAAACAAAAAGACCAGAGCAATGTATTTTCCTTTTTCTTTTTACAAAAACTCCTAAAAAGCAAATGCACTTGTTAGATACTGGAAATCTAAACGGATAAACAAAACATAACCCAAAATATTTACTGATACCCATCATAGCGTGGATACCCATTTCCAAATAAAGTTCTAGTGTCAGATCGCCCTGTGGTTCTATGGCAGCCATGGCGGTAAAATTACCTGGCGCATCTCAAGCCTGCTGTTACAAGTTTGGAAACTTGGAAAAGACCACAAGGATCAGAAAGCAGTTGTGATCTCCAGTTGAAGTTACGTAGCGTCAGTTTATGTACTATTTATAGTGACATAAATCTAGCACTTTATAGTGCGATTTTAAAAAAGAATTTAAAATTAAAAACAAACTGTTATCTCTTCTTCATTCTGAAAAGATACCTGTGGCATGCCTACAGAAGGCATATAGTTCATAAAATAGGCTATATCTCATCCCCAAATACGCTCTCCTCTGCTCTTGGGCCCTCTACTTACATCTGTGTGCTGGCCATATTCATAGATAGTACAAATCAACATTCTAACATAGAGTCATCATTTGTCCATTCTTGGTATAAAACCTGCTCTACTTCCTGTATCCCTTTGCATATTTACATGGAAATATAAAATATATTTATAAATTTATATATGTGCTTATTATACACAGTGCAATTGTGAAATGGGTGAACTAATCCTAATGTAGACTCTCCTTCATTGTGCTTGTGACCCTCTCCAAGTTCAACGGTAATAGAGTTCAGGACATTTCTAGACCTGAATGTTTCCTGAACCCAATTCTCAAACACTGATCATGTCTCACCTAGAGTCCTGTGACTGTCTTGTAAGTGGTATCAGTACTTAGAGTTCTCCTGCCTTGATTAAGCCCTCATTATGTTAGACTTTCCAGCCCTACACTTAGTGCAACTTAGACCATATATCCTCTTTTTCCAGATTGCTAGGGTACAACAGAAAGCTAAAATGAAAAAAAAAAAAAAGTGCCTCAGATGTTTAAGTGCCCTAAAATAGGTTGATAAAGTAAGTTTAAGATCTTTCCAAATTTGTCAAGCCAAAATTTTTTTTGAAATCATTTGCATCCCAATTTGTTGGAGGTAGTAAGTATATATACAGTTTTTTTCATTAAACCAGCTTAATTGTAGCAGGGATGACTTCCAGCCGCACAAAAATGGTCATGTTTTTCCTTCTATAATCTTTATCTTTTAATCCTGGTATCAAAGCCTTGAGACTGGATAACTTTTCATAATGAAATCACATTACTTAGGTGAAGATAAATTGCATTATTAAAGATATAACAGAGCCCTGTGTTAAAATGTTGATTTAGGAGAATAATGTATATTTAAAATCAGATGCACACATGTGTGCATAAAGGGCATTGCAAAATAAGGTTGGGTTTGGGGTTTGGTCAGATATACAATCTGAAAACTATGAAGAGCTGAGGAAAATATTTTTTATCTGGGGATATATAGAAATATGATAAAAAGTGGAAATGACTGAAATATTGTAGTATTCCTCCACTCCTTTATATATTTTAGGTATATATACTTTTATTCCTAAAGGATATAAGGTGAATTCATAAAGTTCATCTCTAGATATAAAAATCAGACTCTATTTTCATATGAATTTAAATATTGAAACACATGTTGCAACACAGCAATGAACTTTAAAGGATCAAAAACTATACGAAAAGAAGGAAATGCTTTTAAAAAACACCACTAATATTGCAGTTATCAATGTGTACTTATCATTAAAATTGTAAATATAAAACTAAGGAAAATAACCCTTAGGTCATCGATGACATATGATGCCGCGGGAATCCATAGGTGTTATATTTTGTGAAGTCCTACTCTTTTTTTTTTTTTTTAATTTTTTTTCAACGTTTATTCATTTTTGGGACAGAGAGAGACAGAGCATGAACGAGGGAGGGGCAGAGAGAGAGGGAGACACAGAATCGGAAACAGGCTCCAGGCTCCGAGCCATCAGCCCAGAGCCCGACGCGGGGCTCGAACTCCCGGACCGCGAGATCGTGACCTGGCTGAAGTCGGACGCTTAACCGACTGCGCCACCCAGGCGCCCCTGTGAAGTCCTACTCTTACTGGCTTCTCCTTATTTAATTTATTTTGATCCGATTTATATAAGACACAAGACATTAAAAAACAAAGGATAACATGAAATTTCTTAAATTCCTTAATATTATACTTCATTTGTTGATTCAACTTATGTCCAAGTATATGGTGATTCTTACAACGTGGTAATGATTTTGTTTAATTAAATATGGGGAGGAAAGTTCTTGGTAGCCAAACACTTTGTTGAGACCTGGGCTTGGAGAGGGAGAGGATGCAGTAAAAGAGCTATGGCTTGGGGTTCACACACATCCTGTGTAGGACCCCAAACCCCCAACTTCAGGCCCACAGTGTTCAGTGCAGATTTCTATCACCTTGTCCTGAAATTTGAGTTTACGTATCTTCTGTCTTCACTGGACTATAAGTTCCAACAGTGTCTAAATTTGTCTAAATCCAGCGTTTACTGTTCATTCCCCAGCCCCTAGTAAAATGCATGGCTTATTGTAGTCTCAGAATAGTTCTAGAAGGGTGAATAAGTGAATGAACGAATGGGGTGCTTTATGACTTACTCATAATCCAGACATTTCTCACACAGTTAAGTGTCCAATAAACATTTTTTTAGTGGTACCGTCTGGTACTTCTATCCTAACTGCAGAAACTCAGGTTGATTATAAAATATTGAGCAAGGCATCACAACACAGCTTTAATTGAGTTTACTTATTCAATTGTCAATTTGCATTTCTTGAAAAATTTTGCTACATGTTTTGTATATTTTTAAATATATGTGCATTATTATAAGAGTTGCTATTGAGTCAGATATCTATTGCTTATTTTCTTAGCGACATCAGTTCATCCATTGTAATCTCTAAATTGGAATGAATATTAAAATTGACATTTTGCAAATGTTTTTTTAAAGGTTTAGTTGTTGAAAGGATAGAGATATTTTTTAATTTAGTGTCAGCTTGGCTGGTCTGCCTTTGTTTTTATTATCATTTAGTCCATTTGAGAGAATAGATGATATATATTTGAGAAATTATGAAAAGACATAGGAAAAGCACTGACAACATTTTGATTCTAATGTTAGGAGATAAAAATAAGGAATAGAGAACAATTGTACAAGTTTTACTGAATATATACCCAGATTGGATTTTTTGCTCATTTCCAGCTCCGTATATTTTAAACAACATGTTCATAGCCAAATTATGATTCTAAGCCAAGCAAATACTACAACAGAGAGGTTATTTTGCAGAAATAATAGTATTTTAACTTCCTCATCTCCGGGTGAGTTAACATCTTCATGCAGATCCCTTCCCCATTTAGATAAGAGAAGATAAAGGAAATTGTATTGCAGTTTTAATATTTCCTTTGTCACTGTGAATAAAATCCATTAATGCTAAGGCTTTTACAAAGCCATCCTATGTGGACAGAAAATACAACCAGGTTATTAACTGAATGTAATTGCTTGGTGATAACAGAGTCTTTGAGTCTCTATTTGAAGCTTATTTAACTTCAAAAAGGCTATCAATTAGGACACCACATTTAAAGCAAGTGGGAAAATTATGCGTGGACACTTTTAACAATAAGGTGACACTTTCATAAAAGAGTACATATCATTTTAGAATACCGACCTCATTCTTTAGTATTGTTTAAAAATAAGAGAACTTAATATGGGTTCTTTTTTTCTTTTTTGGTCCCCTGGCACCCAAAGGCCCGAGAGAGCTAGACATTCCCAAGCCTCAAATGGTGGGTGGAGGGGACATCCGCAGTCATGTTGCCCCTACTCCTGGTGAGTACCTCCACACAGCTCAGGCGAGGGCTACAAACTACAGCGTGCACGTGTGGGGGTGGGTTCTAAGTATCCCTAGCAACAAAACATGTTAATTGCAGCACTGAAAGGTGAACGTATCGTTCATTGTCTGTATAACTTTGGCACTAAATTTCGAAGTCCTAAATCCAGAGCATTTTGTGTTCGGTGATGTCATTCATATCTGCAGTCTAGGTGGGGAGGGTTTTCACATGGAGCGGAAGTGGTGGTTCATGGGAAAACACCGACTTGGATAGCAACCTGAGCATTATAGAAGGTCTACTTAAGATCATAGTTTTGAGGGATTCCTCTGTGACGGGCACTCTTCAAAACACATAATAAATATCCTATCATGAATTTCAACAATCATTTTTTTTTCAATTTGGCAATAGATTTTATTTTATTTTATTTTTTTACGTATTTTTGAGGTGTTTTTTTATTATTATTTTTTTAAATATGAAATTTATTGTCAGATTGGTTTCCATACAACACCCAGTGCTCATCCCAAAAGGTGCCCTCCTCAATACCCATCACCCACCCTCTCCACCCCCCCACCCCATGAACCCTCAGTTTGTTCTCAGTTTTTAAGAATCTCTTATGCTTTGGTTCTCTCCCTCTCTAACCTCTTTTTTTTTTTCTTCTTCCCCTCCCCCATGGACTTCTGTTAAGTTTCTCAGGATCCACATAAGACAATCATTTAAGTATGAGTTTCCTCCTTTATAAACATGTTAGATTAGAGGAGATATAGTTAGGAAGAAGTTCCCATGAGCTCTACTCAACACGGTTCTTCCTCTGTACTTTTTCTCTCTCTTGAAGATGGAACTTAGTCTAATCAGTCTAATGGGGGCATCATTAGATGGGGGGGCATCTAATGGGGGCAAACCCCATATTCAGGAGGGACACTACACTTTCAGAGATCAGTTTGAGACTGTGACTTCTCCTATTCCTGCTCCCATTTCCTCCAATTATTATGGGTCAGGCATCATGCTTATCTTTGGATGAACTGTCATCAACAAGATGATGTGGTCCTTGCCTTCATGTGTCTGAGAGTTTCCCTGTCTCTTTCCCCTCAATAAGATTAGTAAATTGACTTCTGAACTGTTTCTCTGGGACAAACCTGGCAATAATTTGTCTCTCCATCCAAAAAAAAAAAAAAAGTTCACTGCTTCATCACATGCTCTTTGACTATCCATGAGTTGGACCATGAAAACCAAACCTGAGAATCCTTGTCTTTGGCAGGGTTAACAAAAATGCAGGAATTTCTTAATAGATATTTTACACTTGAAATTTGTACATATTTTTCTCAAGCCATAAAAATTAAATAGACAACCATTTCTAAGCCTTAGTTTGAGATACATTTTAAAATGCTATTTTATGTTATGCATTCCTTTTGAAATTTGATTCAGATGACTATAATATTTTCACGTTCCAAGAGAGATAATAGGGGCTGCTGAGCCCCTGTTTTTGCAACTGAGCAACTTAGATGTGAACAAACAGGTGCTATCAGGAGGAGAACCCCTGGATCTTGTGCAGAAAAGCTTCAAAGCCAAAAGGAGCTCGTTTGCAGCTCCCAGAACATTCTAATATTCTAGGACTAGGGTGTCTCAGAACTGTAAACCATTTTATCCTGCTTATTTTTGGAGGAGGCACCCCCCCCTCCCCTTCCCACAAGCCTCTGGAGGGATGCCCAACTCAAACTTAGAAACAGAATAACCCATGACCTCTCCATCTGCCTTCAGTTTCCTGTCCATCCAACCGCATGCCCTGTCATTTCCTCAACACCACATGGAAGCTGTCTTTTATGCCTTTGCCATGCCTTTTGCATTTTCTCCTCATATCCTTTCTGATGGTCCCTTCTTTTTATTCATCCAAAACTTCTTGAGGCTTACATGCACAGCCCATACTCACCTCCTCCATGTAACCTTTCTGAAGCTGTCCATTCGACACGGATTATCCTGTCTCTGCATTCCTACACACTCCGTACATATGTTTGACACCCAATAACCTGTCACTCTGTGAGGTGTCCTCTTGTTCTGTGTTGTGGCTAAGCTGCCGCATTGTGAGACATACGCCTCTAAATCTGCTCTCTTCTCTCAGACTCCTTGAATGCTTCAAATGAGGGTCTCCACTACAGTCTGAGGCTCTTGATAGTAATTCTGAGTTAGTAATTCCAGATAATTTTTTTTCCAAGTACTTTTGATAAGTGACCCTCAGTATTTATGTCATGCATGTGGGAGTTAGGCACAAGCTCTCATGGTCAACATAGGGTCCGAATTGGTACATGCCTGTTAATTATATAAGATAATACGATTCTTGAATATTAATAAGTACTAGAATTTATTGAAAATGGACAAGGAGCCAAACCATTATCTATTTTTAGGATGAGACATCTGAAGCTTCATGAAGTTTATGTCCTTTCTCTAAGTTACACTTCAAGGATGAGTCAGTACTTAAACCCAGTCAGACTTTCTCCAAAATATTTGCTGTTTCTTAAGAAGTTATCTGGGAAATAAATATGCTAATTGGTAGAACATAGGGCACTAAATTTTCTGCTAATACTTCATTCGCTAGATCTGTCTGAAATCCAAGAAAAATTTTACACTATCGGCTGTTACTGATAATGTGGACAACTACTGCTAAACCAGTTTTGTAGATGAGGAAACTGCATGCTTAAGTAGTCAAAGGACATGTGCACTCTGACCTCTCAGCCTGAGATCTTTCCGCGATTCTAGGCAGTCTTGCCAACAAAGGGATGTACTTCCTGTATCTCCAATGGCTGTTCTTTACTTAGTGATTGCCTTCCCATCCCGACGGGACTAAGCAGACATCACTTTCATTACAGTTTTTCCCAAACACTGTCTCTACAAATAAATGCGTTTTATTTTTGTTTTGTCGGCACGTGGTAATTCTGTGATAAGCTCTTCAGGTTCAAAATGATTCTGCAATTTCAATGTTGCGTATTTAAAGTTCACTTTTCTTTTTTTTTCTTATTTTTATTTATTTTGTGGCAAAATCTTTTGTAGTCACGGCCTTCAAATTCAAATTGAGGCTGTTGTTTCCCTTTAAGCATTACTAGCATTTTATTCAGGGATCTTTTCCCTTAGTGAGAAACAGTAGAAGTTGGCATCATACCAAGTAGGCTGATTCAGCAAGAACTCACCTGGCAAATGGCCCATTTTGTTTTATACTTTTAGGTTTTCTGTTATGAGAAGCTATAATGGGTCGCGGTAACTGGGGACAGAATGCTCATGCAAATTAGGTTTTAATTCCTTGCTGTCATTTATCATCTATGTTGATTCTATTGTATATACAGAAGCCTTACGTATTTCTTGGCTATGTATGTCATACAAGTAAGACTTCTATTTTATTTTAATTTTTCCTTGTATACATTTCTCCATTTGTAGAATTAAAAATTAAATCCGCACCTAGGAGTCATTGGTTTGGACAGACCCTTATAGGTAGTTGATTTTTAAAGGTAGAAACACTGCTTCATAAATAGAGGATTAAATTCAGCAAGAGACAATAAATGCTTTAAAATACATGATGTAGGCACATTCTAACTCAAAACCTTAAAAACCATTGCCTATCGTAACTACATAAAATGTTTAGTTTTACTAGCTCTTGGCTGAGATTTAAGAGCAGTCCATATATGTCCTAAAAATAATCAATAGTAAACTAAAATTTATATGGTTCCTGCCCTGTCCCAGCAATTATGCTAAATTTTATACATTTGTATGCATTATACTGTCAAAGTAATTTGATGGAGTGGAGATGATATCCACGTTATAGATATGGAAGCAGGAGTTAAGATCAAATTCTCAAAGTCACGCATCTTGTGAGTAACAAACCAGGTGTGGGACTTCCAAATCTATGCTTACTGTTTGTCCTCAGTTTGGTAGAGAAAATGTGTTATGGTAATGGGACTTTCAGAATAATCTGTAGTTTAAAATTTTACTTGGGTTTTGTGAGCACAAAGACTGTGACCCTGAGATTTATGATTTGGAAATATAACCGTTAGTATGGTCACATGTGATACAAATAAAGCACCATTTCTTATATCCCCATTATTTCTTTGCTGGAGAAAGAATCCATACGACGGTATCTTGGTTAACGATGTCACTAAGAGTATGTCAGAAAACAGGAAGCTCGATGAAACCTTACTCTCAACGACACAAATAGCTGTGAATGGTTTTCAATATTTCTAAACGGAAGTGAGTGTGAATTGGTGTCTTAAAAATTTTAAACTTTTAAAGGTACAGTAATTTTTTCTCTTTAATGTGTATGAAGGTATTGATTACGTTGAGAAGGACTTCATGTTGGTACTGAACACAGCAGATCACTTGGCCATAATGAAGAGGAGATTTATATCTGACCAATGAAAAGAATATTGATATATATTTTACTACCACACTACTGAAGGAAAAAAACCTTAGCTTCTCAAATTTTGAATAAGCAAGAGCTAACTATTAGTTTATATTCCTTAAAAAATTCCCAATTGTGCCGTAAATAATGTTACTCATAATTTTTTTTATATCAAGGATAACCCTAAACTTCTCTGTCTGGACAAAAATGCACCGATTCCAAAAATTTCTTCTGTAAGAAAACACATATGCTGAATCCAACTGAATGATTTAATATTTTTTGCTAAGTTCTATTAAAAACTCCCTTTTCAGACGTCACTTTCTTTGTCAAAACCCTAAGCTTTGCAACTGAACATAAATAAAATTAAGAAATGTGAATTTCAAAAATAGAATGAAATGTGATATAAATTAGTATAAACTGCCAAGGGCCAACAATGTAAATGATACAGTAAAATGCATTTGTTACAATAACTAATCATAAACATGTAGTCTATGCTGTTTATATTGTAACAGTTAAAATTTCAAGCCAGAAACTCAGAATGTAATGTTAGTGTTGAAAAGCTATATGAAATCTGTATGTTTAAATATTAAATAAAGGGGCACCAGGATGGCTCAGCTGGTGGAGTGTCCAACTCTTGATTTCAGCTCAGGTCATGACCCCACAGATCATGGGATTGAGCCCCACGTTGGGCTCCACCCTGAGCATGGAACCTGCTTGGGGTCCTCTCTCCCCCTGTCTCTCTCTGCCCCTCCCCCTGCTTGTGCTCGCTCTCTCTCTCTCTCTCTCTCTCAAAAATAAATAAACATTAAAAAAATAAATATTAAGTGACAACTTTGTAGACTTCAAAGGAAAATAAAATCACAGGTAAGAACATACGCGTCATTCTAATTGAGGGTCAGGTCTACGGTAACATGTTTAACATAATTACAAAATGTTCTGAATCAAAAGTTGATTTTCTTAATTCCATAATAACAATGTCACAGGGCATCTCTCATGAAAATAAAACTGAGCATCAGACTTTCCCCCTATTCTCCTTGAGGTCTTTATACCAGGGCCCAGATTTGTAGTATCACAAACGGATAGAAACTGGACTACGGGGTCTAGTAGACATGGGTGGGGGCATTGAGTGAAATAGGTGATGGGGAGTAAGGAGTGAGCTGTGATGAGCATCAGCTGATGTATGGAAGTGCTGAATCACTATATTGCACACCTGAGACTAATAAATATTATACTGTATGTGAACTAGAATATAAATAAAAACTTGAAAGAAAAAACTTAAAAAGATACATGCATTTTATAATAAATAAAGATTAATATTTGCACAAATAAGAAAATCCATTGCAAAGCGATACTGTTATAGGAAGAGGTCACTTTGCTGCACAGGCATTTTATATCTATGGCAGGTGCAGAGAGCATACACGGGACTAGGTCAATAGTTAGTAGGAAACTCTTTCCAAGCCTTGCCATAAATAAAATTCTTGTGAGTCTTTCTAGTAGACTATTTATAAGTATATAGTGAGCTTTATGCTTATATTTGGCATATGTAGCTGGAGACAACTTCCAGAAACATCTCTGGGTCAGCTCAACTCAGTACCATGTGATGCAGTGGGAAGGCAGGGAAATGGAAACTGCAATTATCCTGTGACTAAACAATATACACGTATACAACCAAACACAGAATTAACTGTATCCCACTTTTCATGCAATAGAACAACAGACTTAAAATCTTTTAAATACTTTATAAATGTGATATGTCACATGCAGTCGGAGAGGATATCTGATTTTCCAAACCAAATAAAACGATTAATATAATATAATAGAACCATGGTACCCTACACAAAATAGGATAGAAAAATGAGAAATCATAATACCAATAAAGTTCATTATTGAGACAGTATGATACATCATTAAACGCACAGTTGGAAAGTTGGGAAAGTATAGTAGAAACAACTGGGGTGCCTGGGTGGCTCAGACAGCTGAGCATACGACTTCAGCTCAGGTCATGATCTGAAGTTCATAGGTTCGAGCCCCGTGTCGGGCTCTGTGCTGACAGCTCAGAGCCTGGAGCCTGGTTTGGATTCTGTGTCTCCCTCTCTCTCTCTGCTTGACCCCTCCTTGCGCGCTCTCTCTCTCTCTCTCTCTCTCTCAAAACTAAACAATAAATAAATAAATAAATAAATAAATAAATAAATAAATACAAAAGAGACAACAGAGGCAGGGTAACAGTTACAAAACAGTATTTAAGCTTTTCTATTCTACTTTTAAAGTTTGCAAGATGACAATGGTATGCCTGAAGGCATCATCTAAAATAAGATTTAAAAAAGATGATCATTGATGCACATAGGAAGTCAAAGTATTAGTAGTAGGCTAGATGGAAGGATTTCTTCCCATTGTTGTTTTCATGAGTCAAAGTAACACTGAATTTTGCTGTGGTGTTAGCATGTGCTCACAGGAATAGCTATTATCCTCACCCAGAAAATACCCTCTGACGCCGAAACTTACAAAACCTAAAAGACATTGCTGAATATATCCATTATTTATTGCATAGAAAACTGTATCTGACTTGTTTAAAGTTTATATATCTTGAAAGAGAGAGAGAGAGAGAGAGAGAGAGAGAGAGAGAGAGAATGAGCAGGGGAGGGGCAGAGAGAGAGGGAGAGAGAATCCTAAGCAAGCTCCGGGCTGTCAGTGTAGAGCCCCACGTGGGGCTCAGTCTTCCCAACGGTGACACGACCTGAGCCCAGATCAGGAGCTGGATGTTTAACCGACTGAGCCACCCAGGTGCCCCTAAATGTATCTAATTTTGGACTTGAGCTTTCTCTAAGATCTATTGGAACAAAACACAGCCTTATGTGTATATGTGAAGAGACCACTTGAACTTCTGAGTGCATCATGAACACAGGAGTAAAGCTCTTAGTCAGAATTGGGTGTGATGCCCTCTGACGGAGGTGCAGTGGATTCTAAATGCATTGCTAGAAAGCATGCGTAAATGCAGAGGTGGTAGTATCTGAACATGGCAGGAGTTTGCTCAACTCCACAGCATCGTTATCGTGAACCTCAAATGGTCATTCTGGTCAACTTACATGTTCAATGGCATCGGCACACCATACCACTCTGTCTCATGCCGGCACTGCAGGGAGTCAGCAGGAGAACAAGAAGCCAGGGAGGGTTATGGGGGGGGGCTGTTGCTGTGGTCCGAACTTCCCCTATGACTCCATGACTCCACATCCTTCCACACAGTGTGATGGTGTTAAAAGGCAGGGACTTTGGAGGTGATTAGGTCATGGGGGGGTGGAGGCATCATGAATGGGATGAGTGTTCTTACAAGAGACCTTGCAGAGCTCCCTCAACCCTTCTACCATGTGAGGATACAAAGAGAAGTCTTGGCATCGAAGGAGAGCCCTCTTCAGGCCATGCCAGCACCCTACTCTCAGACATCTGACCTCCAGAACTGTGACAATTAGCCGGTTTTGTGTATGTTTGTAAGTCCCCCAGTCTGTAGTAATTTCCTATGGAAGCCTGAACAGACTAAATTAGATGTAGAGGTAGGAATATATATACTTTCAGGAATGAAGCAGAAGAAAAATGGAATGAAACATAATTCATGTTGATTGGTCTCCCCTCTCCCACCCTAGGATAGAAACAAAGAAAGTCAAGGAACAGGAAAAAATGATACTTTTTTAGTGATACTAATGATCTTTACTTCAGATTGAAGGAAGAATCTATTCATACAATTACTAGGATTTTTTTAAATAATCTAAATAGTATCTTTTGACACAAGAAACGTTAAACTGTTGAAGTATTTCCGATGTTAATACTATATGTTTTAGACAAAGAAAATAGAACTAGGAAAAGGCCGAGTTTACTGCTACAAGAGATTCTAGACAGCTGAGCAAGTGAGTTTGTAAAAGTTAACAATGAGATCCTGTGTGTGAATGGGACATCCAGAGCTATTCATTCCTTTGGTTTGATCCAGAAGACTGGGATTCTTTATTTTATTGCACCTCTGTAGTTCTCTCTCCCCTTCTCTCCCTGCCTCCCCGAACAATAATTTCTGTATGATCAGTCATGACTCTGTAATTTCTTTACTGATGGGAGCTTGTCTTCTGAAGAAATGAAAACACAGATTCTCTACCCAGAAAAAAAGACTACCAGAATGTCTAACTGCAATAATATATTTAGGAAATAGAGAAAGCATATATTTCCTTTTCCAGCTAATGTATAAATATTAAGAATGGTTTCTCACTTCATAAATTTGGACAAAAACACCATTTGCCATTTGCAGAAGAAGCATACAAGAAAAAATTAAACATCACTTTTCAAAAAAAAAAAAAAAAACAAAACAACTTGCGGTAGATGTTTTACCAGTCCTGCAATGAATGTTTTACTTCCCTTGAATTATGTAATCGCTTTCAGGGGATTTGAAAATAATTATTTCAGTTAAGGGCGTAGAGCTCCTGAGCTTGCATAATTTCCCATAAGAAAAATTAAATCAGAATTATAGAAGTATATCACTACAAATGCAGTTGGGCCTGAGGCAAAGCCTGGAAGAAATAAGAAGGCACTAAGCCACAAAAATCAGGTTCGCCTCGAGCTCTGCTTGTCCCCGGCAATCTGATTTCCGTGATCATTTGGTCAAAGACCGCAAGTGCATAAAGTACCCATGGCGTTGACAAGATTTACAACTGAAAAGCAATGGAATATTTTAGCAAGAACCCAAGCACACTTAAAAAAAATGAACGGGAAGAAATAGATTATATTAAAAGTAAGGGGTTTGGATAATATCTAATTCAAGAGTGACCTTCAGGAAAGCTGAACAATTCATGGAAGAAAACAATTAGAATAGAGAGTTGGATTATCTGAGTGGGCAGTCTACAGCTACAAAATTATTTGTATGAATGGAAGTTTCTCCTTCCAAAAAAGAGACACAGATTTTTTTTTTAATTTGTTTTAAGACAGAGACAGAGTGAGAGTGGGGGAGGGGCAGGGAGAGAGAGAAAGAGAGAGAGAGAGAGAGAGAGAGAGAATCTGAAGCAGGCTCCAGGCTGTGAGCTGTCAGCACAGGGCCCGACGCAGGGCTTGAACCCATGGACCGTGAGATCATGCCCTGAGACGAGGTAGGACGCTTAACCGACTGAGCTACCCAGGTGCCCCAAAACACAGATTTTTAAAAAACCCTTTAGATTTCCTGATCAAATTAGTGTTCTCAGTCATGATATTCTATTATTATAAATAACATAAAGCATAAAATAGCCTCAACCATCCCACTAATGTCCATCTATTACCCTTGATATTTCCTGTTGAGCATTCAAAGTAGTGGGGAATTTTAATCAGATTGCATCAATTTTTTGGCCCCCCTGTCCCACCTCCACACGCACACTTACTGTCGTACCCAAACGTCAGTGACCATGTCTACCTGTCTACCTGTCTACTCTGTTCCCAGAGGACAGCATCTGTGACAGGGGATGACAGTTACATATCTCTTTATTTAATGAATGGCATATGATAGATTTTGAGTTAATGCTCTAATAGCAGTGGAAATTACAATCTTTTCTTGAGAGAAAAGCAGTTTCTCATTTCCAGGAGTTTCTCTGGGGTTAATGAGAAATTAGAACAGAAGTATATGCATCGATATTTATTGCCATAATACTCATAATATTTTAAGACTTGAAAGTTGAAGACGAGCTCCTGGGGGCCTCAGTTGGCTCAGTGTCAAACTCTTGATTTTGGCCCAGGTCGTCATCTCACAACTCTTGAGTGCGCGCCCTGCATCAGGCTCTGCATGGGCAGCATGGAACCAGCTTGGGATTCTGCATCTCCTTCTCTCTCTCTCCCTCCCCTAATTGCTAGCACTCTCTCTCTCTCTCGTAAATAAATAAACATGAAAAAAATTTCCAAATACTCAAAATATAATTTTGGTGAAAAAGCAAGCTCAAATATGCACAGATATCATAATTGTGGTTATAATGTATAGTCATGTATTTAAAATCTAGATATAATTTACCATTGTACGAATCAGCGAGTGTGTGTGTGTGTGTGTGTGTGTGTCCAGGGAGCAGTTGTATAGAACAGACATAGACATTATGAGCGTGAACTCTGAATGTGAATCCCAGTTTTGCCACTTATTAAGTAAATTAGTAATAGAGTATATTTTTATAAGAAGGGAATGTATTAAATGCAAATGTATTTTACATTTAATCTCTGATGTAATTTCTCCAATATATGACTAGTCCGTAAAGACTTTCAGAAATTAAATAGGAACCTCGACTGGCCATCCACAAGTTTTAATATCCTCATGTGACAAGGTCTCTTAGTATCCTAACGGATGTTCATCAGATCTGTAATATAATGCTATTAAAAACCACCAGATGCCCATTGACCCCTCATTGAGAATATTTGTGGGAATTCTTTGGTCTGTAAACTTATATATGCAAATTTCATTAATGCTGAATCAACATTTATCTTTTTAAAAATGTATTATTTTTAATAGCACAGACTAAACTTTAGGTTCTATGGAAAACCCCTAAATTTTTTATTCTGCAGCCAGAATTAATCTTTGACTTAAATATATGAAGGCATTTATTTTTATGCACCCAGAGGTAATAGACTTATTTTAATAAGCCTGATGAAGCTAACACTGCTAAAATGTATCTTTAAGAGAGTAGAGTTCAGGTTCACTTAATGGGATGAGGTACAAGATAAGCAGTAGGTTTAGTAGTGTAGGTTTATCTTAATTCTTCATTTTACTGTCTTAAAGTAGCCAAAAACAACTTAGTTTTTCTCCTTACCCTCCCTCCTTCTTTCTCTCTCTCCCCATCATTACATTATGTTTTTTGTCTCTGCACCAGCCATGCTATAATACGTAAGTAAGGCACAAATATTATAAAACAGCTGACTTTATTTTCCATAAAGAGATAAAAAGTGATAAATAGAAAAAAATACAATTCTGTGGGAGTTCTATTACAAATCACTTGCATTTATGAGCTTGTCATTATTGTCCATGGAAGAGGAAATTCCAGTTTTGTGTAGGCCACTGAGACTTTTCTTTTTTGCTTACTGATGAAAAATGCAAACTATCGAGGGAGGGAAGGGTGGGAGGTGGGTATTGAGGAGGGCACCTTTTGGGATGAGCACTGGGTGTTGTATGGAAACCAATTTGACAATAAACTTCATATATTGAAAAAAAATGTGAACTATCAACTTCCTGCTTTATACCCACGCAGATTTACCTATGTAATTTACACCACTTTCTTTTTACTTGATATCGACATTTTTCAAAACAGGAATCTCTAAAAACAGAAGACATAGTCTTAAAATTTGAATGCTGTGTCACCATTAATTGTTGTTACTGGAGGCTGTCAATTGCACATGCCATAGAAATGGTTGTCAAAATTTAATAACCAGAAGTAAACACGCAGCATCAACTGTGCTACTAGAAAATCATCTGTGATTGAATCAATATTTTTGTCCTCACATCTGACTGTGTAAGCAAGTTTTACAGAGCTCTGTAGTGTTCTTGACAGACATAGCAATAATAAGATAATATTGCAAATCTTGAAGTAAAGAGGGATATGGCTATTCGACTCAGTTTTCTTAAGTACCAACTCCCTTGTGCCTACCAATGGTGTAAAAATCAGAAAGACAAATCTGTGTAGTATAAACACTGAAGTTAAATATTAATGAAAATATACCAGCATGGGAGATGACTAAAGATGTAAAAATCAACAGCATATTTTAGTTCATTGACATTGTCTGCATTTAGTTCTTATGAGAACAAGTTTAATAGAAATACCTAAATTATAATTGAAGTTATTGAATGGTCATAGATACGGTTTGAGAAATATACTATATATAAAATGCTTAAATAAGGTGAGAGGAAATGGAAATCTATACATAAAGGGCATTTTCAAAGTGAGGAGAGTGTGTGGAATTTAATGGGGAAATAAAAAATTATATAACTTCTGTTTAATATTAAGAAGACAATAAATGTAATGAAAAGATGTTAAGAAATATATACTATGATAGAGTAAAATTTAGTAATTCAATATTCTAGATTCCTAAAAGAATCATAGAATATACTCGGGTGTAAATAGTTTCTTTATTTTATATTAGAATTGAAAAGCAATGTAGAATCCAAATGTTCCATTACCCGGCATAATTTTTAGTTAGCTTAATCTGGTTACTATGAAGAGTCGGACACTTACCCTTGAATTCAAGGCCATTTCTCTTACCTCCAGAAATCACTGTGGCTTCAACAACAGGTGAAGTATTTTTCTATGTAAAAATCTAGCAATGAGCTAAGATACTATAAGAAACGATGAAGATAATATGTAGAGCGGTATTTAAAGGATACAAATAAACAGGAATACAGTATAATAGGAAACGATAATCCGAATGATAAATTATATTCTTCTATTGAAATATAAATTATAGAGAAATCACATATATAAAGATCTTTAGTTAGGTCTATACCTTTAAACTGCTCCCCCCAAAAAAATTAAAAAAAATGGGGCGCCTGGGTGGCTCAGTTAAGTCTGTTAAGCATCCGACTTCAGCTCAGGTCATGATCTCAAAGTTCGTGGGTTTCAACCCCAGTTGGGCTCTGTCTGTGCTCACAGCTCGGAGCCGGGAGCCTGGTTCGGATTCTGTGTCTCCTCCTCTCTCTGCCCGCCCCCCCCACCATGCTTATGCTCTGTCTCTGTCTCTCAATAATAAATAAACGTTAAAAAAGTTTTAAACTGCTTCCCATCCCTCAATTCTTTTCAACAAATTATATTTAACTTACATATTTTAAAAAATAGAAGTAATGTCTATATATGTGTGTATATTTCTGTATGTCTAAAAATAGAACATTTCACAATGTCCTGCTCCTCCTCCGCTTGGGCTCTGTCTCTCTCTCAAAAATAAATAAACATTAAAACAATTTCTGATACATGTGGTATGTTACAGATATTGTTGTAGGTGTTGGTCATAAAGCAGCAAGACAAATAATATTCTTGACATCAGGAAGCTTACAATCCAGATATAGATATTCTATCTGTATCTATAAACCATATATGTGTATTTATTTATTATTTTATTTATTTATGTATATTTATTTATTTATGTGTATTATTTATTTATGTGTATTTATTTATGTGTATTTATGTGTATTTATTTATTATTTATTTTTCACTGTGAAAACATTGCACACACAAAAAAGGAAAAGACCATTAGCATGCTGGTATTTGGTTATGTTTAGTATTGTTAGTTCATTTTTATTTATTTATTTATTTATTTATTTATTTATTTATTTATTTATTATTCATTTTTAAAGTGATATAAAGAAGACACAAAGCTCATTGCCCAAGTTAGTTTTAAATACGCACATTGTAAAATGGCTAAAAACATCCTAGGAAAATATTAGGGGCATTCTTATGATGTGTTTGATCTATTTAATGGAAAACACTATTCAAAGGATATTTCTCCATGATTTAAGTTGAGCATACTTTACTTGCTATAAAATGTTTCGCAATACCAGTAAACATGGCCCAACATGCATGCAATCAGTAGGCATTGTCTTAATTATTATAAATAACTGTCTATATCTGGTGATTGAAGTAATTTTTAAAATTTGTTTTCAGAAATGGCATAATTATTCTTGAAATTTACGTTTTACTTTCTTCTATAGAAACTTCACTACAGGTTGACAAGTCCCTTGCAGATTTTTGTTGATATTTTGATTGGAAATACGTAAATGTAAAGACTACCACAGAGAAACCTGATGTTGTTATTACAATGTATTATCCGTGAATGCAAAATAACTTCTAACATTTAGGACCCCTTTCATGACCTATAAAAATTTTCATAAACTTCTCAAAAGGAGTTTTGCGTACGTAGTTGATTTCTTCAAAGGCATCTTAAAAAATGTTTGTTTGTAGATTTTGAATTATTGAAATTTTTCTTATGTTTTAAAATTGGTTTGAACTTTGCCGGAAAACTTGTTTATGTTCTTTTTACATAAATGGACTGTACATGGTGTTGGACAGATACTTTGTTCTCTATGCAATAGCAAAATTATCTTTGTAATGAGTGTTTCCTGTTCCCCTTGCATTCTTACTGTGTAATCTTGCTTTACTGAGGTAGAGCACTGAATGGCAGATTGACTGGCCGTCCTTGTTGTTCTTTTGCTTCTGAACGTGATGAAAGGTTTGATGCTTTGCTGTGAAGAGCTGTATTTTTATTTTCTGTATATATTTTTAATGCAGACGTAATTAACATGCAATGTTATGAGTGTCAGATGTGTAGTATGGATTCAAGATTCTATACATTTCTCAGTGCTCATGTGAAGAACAGTATTTGATACAGGCTTCAAGTAGAGATTCTAAGTAGGTAAAGGAAGGCTGTATGTTCCTAGCTTTCATCATAAACAGGGTTAATATTTTTAAATTGTTTTAACATTTTGATGTAAAAACCATGCTGTTTTTCTCAATTCGAGTGGTGACATAAATTAATCCATTTCTGATAGAGAACTATCCTTGAGTTCTGAGAATAAACACCATATGGTCATGGTGAATGTTTTATAACACTTCCAGATTCCATTTGCCAAGATCATCACTTAGGATTTTTGCACTCATAATCATAGATTAATCTATAATTCTCAAACCTTTTTCATCAAGTTCGTTTCAATAATTTGCCATCTCATAAAGTGTTAGGAAATGTGTCCTTTTGAACTACTCTAAAGCATTTTAAAAATCCGTTTCTTAAGGTTTTGCTAAAACTCATCTGTAAAACTCAGCTACAAAACTTGGTTTGTTTCAAGAAGGAATAAGGAGTTTGATGCATGAGTGAACTATTTAATGATAATTACTCTATCCGATTTCTTTTTTATTTTTTAATGGAGTACTGGAAATTACATCCTAGAAAATTTCAAGTATCTACATTTTTAACTTTAATGGATTAAAATTTTTCAGAAACTTCACGTTTTTAAATGTCAACTGTAACTATAATTAGATTCTGTTTTTAAATTTTTGTGGGTATGTTCCCTCTTTTTTCTTGATTGATTTTGGTAACAGTCTTTTGATGAGAAATTTGGGGGATTCTGGTTTATCTTGAATGTCTTTCTCCTTCCCCCAACTTTGCTTTCTAAGAAGTGACTGGTCGTTGTCACTCTCAAGGTCATGCTCCAGGCCCCGTGACCCGCATTTGGATCCAGCAATAGGCAAAGCCCTAGTTGTAACTACTCTGCTATTCTGGCCAGTGGAGTGTTTTACTTGTACATTGAACATGCCTATGTTTCTTAGTGACTTATTAAAATGGGTTTTATTGCTATGTTCAGAACAGAGAAAAGACAATAGATGCATAATCTTATAATATCTTGACAAGGATTGCTTACATATTCTTATGTCAGTAATCATTTTACATTTGAATATAAAAATGATTTGTCTTATTAGATTTTAGTATAATGTCTAAAACACTATTTTGTCACATTTGGTTTATATTTTTATTCAGCCAGGATCATAAAAGGATCAGATATGTAATTAGACCACCAAACACTTCCATTTTCCTAGATAAATGACTGTCCGTAGACAGCAATTTGGAAAGTGTAATTTATTGTGCTGAAACAGTAACCTTATATAGCGGCATCTAAGTGACCTATAAAAGTTAATGCAATTTTAGAGGTGTCTAATGTAGTCCCAAAGAAGAGCTAAGGGAAAGTGGGTCATTCTGTAAGCAAACCTCTACATCCTAAAGAATAGTGGTGATAAAAATGATTTAGAAAGAGGGACAAAGAACCAGAATAACAAAATAATTCAATTTTTCAAATTGTTTCATGCATATAAAACCAAGCAATTGTGCCTGGGAGTTTCATTTTATTTATTTAAAAATGTATAACAATTAAAAAAATTATTTATGATTATAATGTACAGTATTAGAACAGTTCACTTAAAATTTGTTAAATGCTTTCAAATACATTTTCTCATTTGATTGCCATTACAAATCTGTGTGAGAGAGAATATAGATGTTTCTAAATTATATATATATATATATATATAGAGAGAGAGAGAGAGAGAGAGAATATAGATGTTTCTAAATTATATATATATATATATAGAGAGAGAGAGAGAGAGAGAGAATATAGATGTTTCTAAATTATATACACACACACACACACACACATATACACACACACACACACACTGAGCTAAAGTGGGCAAGTATGTTTTCCACATTGTATACAAGTCTTCTCATTGAGGCAGTTACTCTATTCTAATGCATACATACACATACAAAGATCTTCATTTCTTTTGTGATAAGACAATGGACAGATGTGAATAGTATAAAGCCTTAAAGTATATTTTGACATATCTTAATGTTAGCTACACGGAGACTGCTTTCTTTCTCTAAATTTGGTCTTTAAAATCTGTATTTTCATTCTGAGTGAAATCCAAAATTTCTTATTTGTAGTGCATTCCAATATGGGCCATTAACTGTGCATAAGGATAAAGAAAGAGACCCAATATATAGCTTAAAGAATCCCAATGGTGACAAAGCATCCAAAAAGGAATGTCATTCTTTAACATTCAATGAATTGTAAGAATTTTCAATTGTATCTCTTGGTACTATAATTTCAGAAGTTGTCACAAAAAGAAAGAAAGTGTACGTATCATTGTTTTCCAAATTCTTTTCAAAAGTAGAGAACTATTGCTGTAAGACAATAAGTAAAACAATTCAATAGTAGGTTTAAATTATATTAAATGTAATAGGAAATACATTTTTTAAATAATTATAACTGTCTGAAAATAGAATATAATTCCTTGTGAAATAGTGAGCTCCCTAGTACTATACGATGTAAGTGCAGGTAATGTTATCAGAAGGATTATTACATTAAGGTGATGATTGGATAGGTAATCTTGGTGGTTTCTTCTAGTCCCAATTCTCTAAGATTTTTTTTGAAAATTTTGATGCTCTGTTAAGCCTCCAAGTATTGATTTTAAAGACTTTTCTTCTGAAGTTTAATATATCTCTTCATTAATTCGATGAATAGTTATGTAGCCCCTATTGTGTACCATGTACCATATAGCTGCATTGGGCATACAGTGGTAAATCAAACAAAGACACCTCTGTCCCCATGATGCCTACACCTGGCCTAATACATAGATGTTAAACAAAAGCATGTACTTATATACAAGTAGGAAATTGCATCTGGTATGTGTGACTAGAATGAAAAGATCAGGTTGTTGTGAGTTTAAGGGTAAAGTTCTATGTGATTGAAATTGCCCCACCAAGGATGTGACACTTAAGCTGTCACCTAAAACAAGAGAAAGAAGTCAGGGGAAGAATGATGTTTGAAATGCCATGGCCATAAAAAATAGACTGTGCTAAAGTATAGCTATGGGTAGATCTTTGCAGGTTCAGGAAATTAAAAAAAATATTAATGCTGCTGAAGCATAAAGGGGGAACGAGGAAGTGCATAGAAAATGATTTCAAGGGATTACATCATCCCAAGTTTTATAGGTCATTGTAAGGAGTTCAAATATTTATTCTAAGTTTAATGAGAAGCTATTGGAAAGTTTCACCTGGAGAGTGACATAATATAAATTGTGTTTCTAGAATCCCATTCTTTAAGTATATACTGGAACTGGAAACGTAAGCCAGGGTAGGAATCCAGGGAAGAGAGAATAATGGTCTAGACCAGAGTAATGGTGGAGTGGTGGAGAGCAGGTTTAAAGTTAAAAGAAGATTTAATTGAATTTTCTGATTTATTAGGGGAGGCGTAGGAGTGATGTCAAGAACTTAATATTTTCTGACCAAGACAAAATAGCTCACATCTGATTGATCCAACTGTGGTAAACAATTACCAAAATGGGGCAAAAATGTATAAGACTGTATAAAAACACACTTAAAAGCAATGCACTATACTATGAATTTTAAGGGAGGAAAGGCCGTGAAGTGAGACCCACATGAACCCTGGACTTCTCGCTAGGGGGAATTTTTCAAAATGCCACACAGACCATTAGACTGGACAAAGAGCCCTTGTTTCACTGAATGGAGAAAATGCAAGCCGAATCCTCTAGGGGCTGTGGAAGTGTCTGGGAATTAGGTGGGAAAATATTGGAGAGTAGAAAAGCATAGAGAAGTGCTCCAAACATCTGCACAGAATATGCTCTCGGCCCGGCGGTGCTTCCTAAGCAGAATATGTGCAAGGCAAGATTCTAGAAGGTCGAGCAGAGAACAGATGCAGAGAAGTAAGGCTGAGAGTTTCAGGGGTCGCCCAGTACTGGAAAAATGTTGAAGTCCCTTCCCAGGGATACTGTAGAGTCCTTGGTGCACATATTAGGCACAAAGACACCAGAAACATTAAATGAGACACCAGAAACCTATTCTCTACAAGTAAAAGCATGCCTTAGTAGTAAAAGCTCTGCTCAAACATGGGAGTAAATTAAAATACATCTATGCTAAAATGGATTAAAACCAAGCATTGACAGAACATTATAAAATTGGAGGGATATATGAAATGCATTTAAATTTGAGTAAGTCATAATTTAAATAATTCTTCATTTAAATATTTGTAAGCAAGATACTGTAAGATGCTATTGACATTCAAAATTTCTTTTCCATGAAATTTTTTTTTCAAAAATGAGACATTCCAGAAAGTCACTAATAATAATAAAACATTTGGGACAGATTTATGACTGATAATATTTCTCAGTACAGGGACGCCTGGGTGGCTCATTCGGTTAAGCGTCCGACTTCAGCTCAGGTCATGATCTCGTGGTTCGTGAGTTCGAGCCCCACATCGGGCTCTGTGCTGACCGCTCAGAGCCTGGAGCCTGTTTCGGATTCTGTGTCTCCCTCTCTCTCTGCCCCTCCCCGTTCATGCTCTTTCTCTCTCTGTCTCAAAAATAAACGTTAAAACAATATTTCTCAGTACAAATATAAGCAATTACAGAATTCACTTACATGCTCACATTTTCGAGGGAGGGCACAAGAGACAAAGCTTTGAAGAGAACAGTGGTGGGTAACATGTGGCTTGGGTGGCAGATGACCACTGTAAGTAGTCCAGTTGGACATGAAGGATAATTAGGAACATAAAATATGAAAAGGTAATCAGAAAATTTCTTGAACTGAATGATCAAATTGTCATATATTGTGGGCGTTCCTCTCTCCCCTCTTCAATCCTTAAATAAGCAAAGGTCATAGGTCTATGAAGTCATGGAATACTTTAACAGGCAAAATATATTTTCACTCTGTATCTTGGCAATACCCATTTAGTTTTGTGAAAACACATTGTCAACAAGAAAAAGGGGAAAACCTATAATAACATGACATCCAAAGACATATTCCAATTATTCGCATTAATTATTGATCCACAGAATCCTATTACACATAAACATAAAAAGAAGCACAGACAATATCTTTCATAAACTCACCCAACAGATCATTTAAAAAAATTATCGTGAAGATTATTAAAGTGAACATATGTGAACACATTGGTTCGCTGGCTGAACACATAGTCAACAAGAGTGGTGGCTATTCCTTCCTTTACCGTATTTCCCCAGAGATTCTCTTGTGTTAATATGCCCTTTGTCAAGTTTCATCTTGATGCTGTTTTTAATTTATTAAAGGCTTTGTCACATAAGAGGAAGTCTTTATGTTAATTATCAAGTAAGTGCCAGAGACTATGCCTGTTCTTATGTATTATTTCCAATCTCCGTAACAACCACAAAATCAGTAGCATTACATATTTTGAAAAGAATTTGTCCAAGATCAAATAACAATAACTGCTAGAATTAAAATGGAAATTTAAAATGAAATCTCTCACTAAATCCTGCCACATATAAGAGAAAGTAAAATAAAACAGTTCAGAAGGGGCATAGCTATACACACACACACACACACACACACACACACACACACATACACACACACACACATATATATATAATTTTTAACATTTAAAAATATGTTCTACTACTTTGACTGCCTTGAAGTATTATGTCAATAAACCATCTAGTTAACTTAGTTTATCTAGAATAGACATTGAATATGTTTTGCTTTTCTCCTCTTAAAATTACTGAAATAGCTTTATATGGAATAGACTTTGTATTAAAGTAAATCTTGCCTTTTCTCAAATGTTTACTACCACTTGTAAAAGGAAAGGAAACGGAAAGAATTTAAATATCTGTGACTCAAAGGTTACTCCTGCACTTTCTAGTATGGTAGCCCTTAGCCACATATGGCTATTGAGCCACAGTGGTGAGGCTGGTACAAATACAGATATGCTGCTCAAAGTATAAAATACATTTTAAACATTATAAATACCTCTTTTTGAAATTGGGGTATAATCAACATGTAACTTACTAGTTTCAGGTGTACAACATAATGATTCAGTATTTGTACCTATTGAGAAATGATTAACACAGTAAGTCTAGTTAACATCTGTCACCATGTTATAAATTTTTTCTTGTGATAACTTAAGATCTGCTCTCAACAAAATTGCAACACAGTAAACTATAGTCACCATGCTGAACATTATATCCCCATGAGTTAGTTATTCTATAACTGAAGTTTGTATCTTTTGACCTTCTTCACCCATTTTGTAGACCTCCCATCCCCTGCCTGTGGTAACAGCAAGTATGTTCTATCTATGTGCTCTGTTTGTTTAGAGACCACATAGAAGTGACATAACAGTCCTCTTTTCTCTACATCCTCACCAAAACTTGTTCCTTCTTGTCTTTTTTAAGTAATAATATTCATTCTAATTGACGTGAGGTTGGCATCTCATTGTGGTTTTGATTTGCATTTCTCTGATGATTTAGTTATGTTGATCATCTTTTCAGTACCTGTTGAGCATATGTATATCTGCTTTAGAAACATGTATATTCAGATCTTCTTATTTTTAATCAGATTTTAAATAGACACAGAATTAATTTATTGTTAACATGGAAGAAAGAATCCTACTCATTTACCAGAGAAAAATTAGACCTACCATGAAGAAAACAATATGTATACACAAGGAGCATGATCTCTAGGTTCCATGTTGGATTCAGAAGACATGGGAAAAAGTTTTGTTTTGTTTTGTTTTTTAATTTTGGGGCACCTGGGTGGCTCAGTTGATTCAGTCTTTGACTCTTGATTTCAGCTCAGGTTATGATCTCACAGTTCATGAGATTGTGCCCTATGTCGGGCTCTGTGCTGACAGCGTGGACCCTGCTTAGGATTCTCCCTTTCCCTGTCTCTGCCCCTCCACTGCTCATGCTCTCTCCAAAATAAATAAATAAACCTAAAATTGTTTAATTGAATTATGATTAACATAAAGTTCTTCATTAGTTTCCGGTGTACAAGACAATGATTCAACAATTCTGTATGTTCCCTGGTGCTCATCACAATAAGTATATTCTCAAATGCCTTTATCTATTTCACCCATCTTCCCACCCACCTCCCCTCTGGCAACCACCAGTTTGTCCTCTGTGTTTGAGAAAGATATCACATGATTTCACTCATATGTGGAATTTGAGAAACTTAACAGATGATCACAGGGAAGGGAAGGAACAATAAGATAAAAACAGAGAGGGAAGCAAACCATAAGAGACTCTTAAATACATAGAACAAACTGAGGCTTGGTGGGGGTGGGGAAATGAGTGATGGGCATTAAGGAGGGCACTTGTTGGGATGAGTGCTCAGTATTATATGTAAGTGATGAATCACTGGGTTCTACTCCTGAAGCCAGACACACTGTATATTATCAAACTTAAGGAAAAAAGAGAGAGAGAGAGAGAGAAAGAGTCTGTTGTTGTATTTTTTCCTTTGTTCATTTGTTTTGTTTCTTTTTTATTGTTTAATTCTTTTATTTTTCCCCCAAGTTTTATTTAAATTCCAGTTAGTTAACATACAGTGCAATATGAGTTTCAGGTATAGAATTTAATGATTCATCACTTACGTAAAATATCCAGTGCTCATCACAAGTGTCCCCCCTTAATGCCCATCAGTTATTTAACTCGCCTTCCCACCCACCTCCCCTCCAGAACCTTCAGTTTGTTTTCCACCCCCTATGTTCACCTGTTTTGTTTCTTAAGTTCCACATATGAGTGAAATCATATGGTATTTGTCTTTCTTTGATTATCTTATTTCACTTAGCACTGTACCCTCTAGGTGCATCCATGTTGTTGCAAATGGCAAGATTTCATTCTTTTTATAGCTAATATTCCATTACACACACACACACACACACACACACACACACACACACACACCACCTCTTCTTCCATTCATCTATGGTTGGACACATGGGTTGCTTCCATATCTTGGCTATTGTAAATAGCAATAGGGTAAATACAATAAACATAGGGTGCATATATCTTTTTTAATTAATGTTTTCATTTCTGTTGGGTAATCACCCAGTAGTGGAATTAATAAATCATGTGGTAATTCTATTTTTAACTTTTTGAGGACCTTCATCCTTTTTTTTTTTTCCAAAATAGCTACACCAGTTTGAATTCCTACCAATAGTTAATGAGGGTTTCTTTCTTGCCACATCATTGTCAGCCCTTATTATTTATTTTCTTTTTAATTCTAGCCATTCTGACAGGTGTGAGGTGATATCTCATTATGGTTTGGGTTTGCATTTCCTTGATAATTAGTGATCTTGAGCATCTTTTCATGTGTCTGTTGGCCCTCTGTATTTCATCTCTAGAAAAATGTCTGTTCAGGTCCTTTGCCCTTTAATTGGCTTTTTTCTTTTTTTGGTATTTTCGGTGTCGAGTTGTAGAAGTTCTTTACATATTTTGGATATTAACCCCTTATCAGATACATAATTTTTAAATATCTTCTCCCATTCATTAGGTTATGTTGTCATTTCGTTGGTTTCCTTCACAGTGCAAAAGCTGTTTTATTTTCATGTAGTCCCAAGAGTTTATTTTTGCCTTTGTTTCTCTTGCCTGGGGAGAAATATCTAGAAAAATGTTTCCATGGCCAATGTCAGAAAAATTACTGCCTGTGCTCTCTTCTAGGATGTTTATGGTTTCGGGTCTCACATTTAGGGCTTTAACCCATTCAAGTTTATTTTTGTGTATGCTATAAGAAAGTGGTCCAGTTTCATTGTTCTGCAGGTAGCTGTCCAGTTTTTGTTTTGCTTTACTTTTGAGTTGTATGAGGAGTTTTTATTATCTATTTTAGATGTTGACCTCTTATCAGATACATGATTTGCAAATAGTTTCTCCCATTATGTTGGTTGACTTTCATTTTGTTGATGGTTTCCTTTGCTGTGCAGGAGTTTTCAGTTTGATGTATTTCCACTTATTTATTTTTGCTTTTGCTGCCCTTGCTTTTGGTGTCATACACAAAACAATCATTGCAAAGAACAAAATCAAGGAGCTTATTCCCTATGTTTTATCCTAGGAGTTTTATGGCTTCAGGTTTTATATTCAAGCGTGTAATCCATTTGAGTTGATTTTTGTATATGGTCTAAGATAGTGGTCCAGTTTCATTTTTTGCATGTGGCTCTCCAGTTTTCCCAACACCATTTATTGAAGAGTTTGTATAGTCTTGCCCCTTTGTCATAAATTAACTGACCGTTTACGTGTGGATTTATATCTGAGCTCTCCATTCCGTTCCATTGATCTATGTGTCTGTTATTATGTCCATACCATACCATTTTGAATACCATTGGTCTGTAATATGATTTGAAATCATCAGCATGATGTCTTCAGCTCTGTTCTTTTTTCTCAATGTGGCTTTTGTTATTTGAGGTCTTTTGTTCCACACAAATTTTAGAATTTTTCTTCCTATTTCTGGGAAAAGTGCCATTGAAATTTTGGGAGGGATTGCACTGAATTTTCAGATTGCATTGGGTAGTATGGCCATCTTAACAATCTTAGGTCTTCCAATCTCTGAGCTCACAGAACATCTTTCCATTTATTTATCTCATTTTTTATATTTATCGCCTGCTGATAATGGTGATATATTGGATACATTAGGCTAAACAAGATATATTACAGCTAATTTCATCAACTTCTTTTTTTCTTTTTTAAATGTAGCTCATGTCTGGCTCACATTTATTTCTGTTGCACACGGATGTTTGAAACTTTAATTTTTCAATGCTAGAAGCCGAGTAGAAGAGAAAATGGATATTTTCCTGATCAGCTCCATTTCTGAGAACTTGAAATATTCTTTAGTAATGCAAATCTGCTGATCTAATCCACTGTAGAAACCACAGGAAAAGTCCTAGAAATAAAAGATTATTCTGCACATTGAACAATTTTCTGTATTTGTTTTTAAGGTAATTTATTATGCTGTTTTATTAACAACTATTCTGTGTTGGCCATGCACTGCATTAAATTCCAATTCCATAGGAATTGACCTACGGCAATGATAGCACAATTCTAGACCATTAGCTACTGAAGAAACATGTTAGCGGTTGACCGTCTTTGCATAACATGTACACATTTATGACCAGAAAAGATTCAAAGTACAGAACTTGGAATATTATGAAATAGCGGAGAAATTTTGGTACAAAGCACACCACGATCAGAGCCAAGTAGGAAACCTTTAACTCATAGGGTCTGAAGTCAACCATGTATGTATGACACATGTCCTGAAGTAGTTCCTTTTCTTTTTCTTCCTTGCCAAGAGCTCCTGTTAGAACAGGAGGAGAGAATTACTTTGGCAGAAAAGGACAGAGAGCAAAGGTGGAAAGTGGAAATCATTCATTTGGCAAGATCAGAGCTGCCAAATACAGTGAGGCACACTCTTCTGGAATGAAGGGTGAAGAAGAATTGCAGGTGGAAGAGAGAGCAGACACAGTCCGTGAGGGATTTCTGTGGGACAGAACTAGAGAGAAGAAAACGCAAAACTCAGATCAGGCTTGAGCTGGGCACTCAGGCCCTGCCACTTCCTGACACTCTGTCTCTCTCCATCCCGAAAAGATCACAGTATATGTTTTTTTCCAGTGCTACTGAAACGTTTTAAGATTTTGCAAGGTTTAATAGGTATTTTAATAGGAAGGTGTCAGAGCATTTCAAATATGACTAACATAGTGCTGCAAAATTGCTACAGATCCCATTGCTTGGAAATCAACAGCTGGAACAAATTTTATTCTTATCCCCAGCCCCTGGGAGTCACTGTCGAAATTGTCAAGGTAACTGTCATTTTTATTTGAGGTAGTCGTGTGTCCTGTATTCCATTTGGATCATATATTATGAAGGCTACAGAATTTTGAGAAAATGAACTCGTAATAACGTAGGTAACTCAACCTGAATAAATATCTCTTCATATAAGAAAAATAGACAAAACAGAAAAATAAACAGCAAGGACATTTAATGAAAGAAAAATATTATATCAGAAAGGAAAGGAAATAGTATTATTAGAAGTCAGAAAAAATAAGCATTTAAAAAAACCTAAATTTTGAAATTGTGTGTGGGGGGGAGAGTGTGTGTGTGTGTGTGTGTGTGTGTGAGAGAGAGAGAGAGAGAGTAAGCGAGCGAGTGAGTGTGTGTGTGTGTTTCTGTTAGACGTCTCCTACAAGACACAATGTAAAGTGGCCTTTATGATGAAGGCTGGAGGAGACATTATAAGGAAAGGTTGTGTGTAGTTATGGCTAAAATGGAAACAGAGACATTGCAAAGAAAATCTGTAAAACAGATTTTAAAATTGTTTTGAATGCAGTGTACTGGCAGCCACGAAAATTGAACAGACTTGAAAAGCTTTCCCAGAACTCAGGGGAAAAGAAATGCACGAGTTTAAAATGCTGGGTGAGAATATCACTAACACAGCAAGCCAAAGAGAGCAGGCAGCCGGATCCTGGCCTTGCTGGAGGAGTAACTGATGATCAAGAGGTAGAAAGAAAACCCAGAACAAGTTAGGACACAGAAGAAAGACTATCGCGGTAAGAGCTTCCTCAGCCGAGATGGAAAATCTTGAATGCACGGATTTGAACGTGCTCTTCACAATTCCATTACATTTATTAACTCGTGTTTACATCAGGATATATTCTGTTTGCATTTTAAATAGTTGCCAGCCTAATTTTAGTACTTGGGCAGAAAAAAAAAATAGTATACTTTCAAGGGGCAAACATTAAACCGAGGACTGACATCTCTCCCGTAACACCAACAAGATACATAGAATTGTGTTCATTAATGGCAACATTCTGTGAATTTAGAATTTTGTGCAATTCGAGTTGTTTTTCATGTGTGAAAGCAACACTACCTGCCTGTCATTCTTGGAGAAAATATGACATATGTACACCAGCTTATGAGGAACCAAAACAGAGAGGTTAGTAACAGCAAGAATTAGATCAAAATGTCAAGAAAGCTTTACAATGAAGAGCTCAAATAAAAATACATCTGTTTTTATTTTAAAAATTCAAAAACCAAAATCATTGAAACATCTATATATGGACAAAAAGTAAAAATAGTCTAATCCCCACTAAAAATGATAATAAACATAATTTGGGAGTATAAACCTTATGAGAATTTTAAGTGTATTTGAGCTTATAACTTTACATGGGAGGAAAGGATTTAGAAAGTACTCCAGGAACTGGACCATACACACAAAATGACTTGACTTGAAAAGTGACATAAATTTGAGGATTCATGAAAACTGTGACGTACGGTAACAATTTGTGAGTAACACAATTGATTACATAGATTTAAATCTGAAGCATAACAGTTACAACCTGAGAGGGTAGAATAAAATTTTCATAACTCTGTGAATTTATATCTATAGTTTGTATATTTTTACTCATGTGATTTCTAGAAAGGGGCAGGAAGAACACAAGCAAATATTAAGATAAAGAAGTCTTCATGGAGGGGGAATATTTAAAATGTAATTTTATTCTTTTTTTTTTTTTAATTTTTTTTTTCAACGTTTATTTATTTTTGGGACAGAGAGAGACAGAGCATGAACGGGGGAGGGGCAGAGAGAGAGGGAGACACAGAATCGGAAACAGGCTCCAGGCTCTGAGCCATCAGCCCAGAGCCAGACGCGGGGCTCAAACTCACGGACCGCGAGATCGTGACCTGGCTGAAGTCGGATGCTTAACCGACTGCGCCACCCAGGCGCCCCTTTTTTTTTTTTTTTTAATTTTATTCTTAACCTTAATTACAGAGCTATAATTAAGAGATTCAAGATTTTATTTTATTTATTTTTTTAATTTTTTTAATGTTTATTTATTTTTGAGACAGAGAGAGACAGAGCATGAGCATGGGAGGAGTAGAGAGAGAAGGAGACACAGAATCTGAAACAGGCTCCAGGCTCCGAGGTGTCAGCACAGAGCCTGATGTGGGGCTCGAACTCACGGACTGCGAGATCATGACCTGAGCCCAAGTCGGCCGCTTAGCCGACTGAGCCACCCAGGCACCCCCAGATTCGAGATTTTAAAAATAACAAATGATTCTTAGTAGAAACAAAATGAAGACCTATAACTCTCCAACCAAGGGCACAGGACACAACATAAAAGCAGTGGTGAACAGCCTAATCCCTACAGGAAAACAGAATGCATAGAGAACATCAAGCATGCAAAAGCAATAAAGAAAAGAAAGCATACTAATTTTTTATTTATGACATTGTTGTTAATATTTTAAACCCTTTTATAAAAGATACAACTCTCAGATTAAGTTAAGGTGATACCCATTTATATTCTGTGTAAAAGAGGCACAAGGCTGAATCTGGAAACATGGAAGATGCCAGTTTGAGCCAGACCCCGTGCTGCTGCCCCTCCTTGCCAGGAACCCAGCCTCCTCTTCCTCCAGACCTCCCCTCCGCTCTCCCTAATAACACAACGTTGTGGGCACAATCCTGCAGCTCCTAGAGGTCATGTTCTCATCTCTACCAGAATCTTAGGAGTGCAAACCAGCGTGGGCTCCAGTGGTGGATGAACCTGGCAGTCCAGTGGGAATAAAAATGCAGACTTGCCTTCCTGGGGGGGTGGGGGTGGGGCTTCAGGTTCCCTGTAGTTCAGCCATCTTTGACTCCTTAATGGGAGCTGGTTGTGCCTCACTGTGGCTTTCATTCCTAAGGGGCCCTTCTAACCCTGAGGGTTCTGGTGAATGTAAGGGGAATGGTGTTTGTCATTTGTCTATGTCCAAGGCCTCATGGTTGGGAGAGAGATACAACTTGAGTATATAGGCACCTGAGGGCAGAACGCTCTTCTCGTGAGAGTTTTCTGAGCTCTCAACACCTGTTACAGCAGAACCTGCTGGGCATCTGGTTTGCTGCAGCTGAACGACTTACATACCCCCCAAATGAATACCCACTCAGGGGACAAAAAATCCCCTCCAAAATGTGGTTGAGAATAGGATTTTAATTAGTAGAAAGAATAATGCTATGGAAATGGAATCAGAGTATAAAGATCACATTTTGTTAACTAAAAAAAAAGGGACAGTATAATTCTAAATCTGATGGGAACTCCTCCTCAAAATATGGGCTGACACATCAACCCAAGCCAAGGCTACTGCCAACGTCACCTAGGGCACAAAATGACCAAATCGCAAAAGCCGTATTTTTAAAGGCATCTGAAATGTGTAGGTGCAGCAGAGATGGAGGGTCTAAAATTTCAGAGGGGAGAAAGCAGTTCAGATCTGGGCTGACAACCGCTGGTCACCTCCCTGTTTTTTATCTCCTTGGAGAATCAGCCGGTTCTGGGGGAGGTTCTGCTCAGACTGAGAGCCACTCCTAGGTGGGGAGGAAGCAGTGCTCTTGGGGACCATAAGAAGCTACAAGAACAAGTTCAAGACCTGAGGGCCAGCTTTCCAATACCTTCCTGAATTCTCAGGCTGTTTGGTAGGCTAAAGAGTTAAGCTGAAAGCTTCCTAAAAGAAGAGAGTCTCCCACATTCCCACCAGAGACAAAGCCCTAGAAACAGAGCAAGCAAGAGATGAGAAATGACAGCCTCAGAGGAAGCGGGGATTCACCCAGACACCCCTACCCATCCTGGGTCGAGCCAGAAACAGGAGAATACTAAAGGTTGAAACCAAGAAACAAAATGATGGTTCAGAAGAAAAACAAAAGAACGGAGAATAAAATAAATATTTAGCTATTATCGTCACAGAGGTCAAAAAGAACATTATATCCATAAAACACAAAGACACTTAAAACAATAAAAAAACAGAATAGGAAATTGCTTAAGTTCAAAATAGCATTGGGATGCCTGGGTGGCTCGAACGGTTAAGCATCCGGCTTCGTCTCAGGTCATGATCTTGCAGTTTGTGAGTTCACGTCCCTCATCGGGTTCTGTGCTGACGGCTCAGAGCCTGGAGCCTCCTTTAGATTCTGTGTCTCCCTCTCTGCCCCTCCCCCATTCATGATCTGTCTCTCTCTGCCTCTCAAAAATAAATAAATGGTAAAAAAAAATAGCATAAAATTTCTATCTCTCATAATGTCATTTTTATTAAATGACCAGTGATATAAGAAATGGGTAGGTAAGCGCAAGAGATAAAAACAAGGAATTTAGGAATGTTGGGAAATCGACATTCCACAATGTTAGAGTGGTGCCCAAACAGGGATCTCTCCCATTTCGTTTGGTAAATATTGTTTATTTGGAATCAAGTGGTTGAGCAAGAAGGGTAGTCTGAAGGAAAAAAAAAGAGATGGGCACATACAGAAATCTACAAGTGAATAAAAATGAGCAATGATTGAATTAAAAAAAAAAGACAAAACATGCCAGACAGAACACTTACAGTCAACGCCTAGGCTCTGAGGGAAGCAATCTGAACATTCCCCTAAAAATGTTAACTTCATCTGCCCCTGAATTTGTTATACACTCGGTTGGCATAAGGAGATCGAAGAAGGGTGGAGGTTGGGGTGAGAGTTAAAGCTAGATCTTTATCTACTGGAGTGGGATCTCAAGAGATGTTACGAAAAGCAATTGTAGGAAAAGCATATGATATAGAAACAGGAAGATAAGCAGGAGAAGTACTAACGTATTTAAAAGCAGTTGCCCCTGGGGAATGAGCCTTTGATTAAAATGAAATATATTTGAAGGACACGTGGGTGGCTCAGTGGGTTAAGTGTCCAGCTCTTGGCTTCAGCTCAGGTCACTGTCTCGCAGTTCACGGACGGATCCAGCTCTGCGCTGGCAGTGAGGTGCCTGCTCGGGATTCTCTCTCCCTCCCTCTCTCTCTGCCCCTCCCCTGCTTGTGTGCCCCCTGTGTCTCTCTTAAAGTAAATAAATAAACTTAAAAAATGGAATATATTTGAAAACACTGTAAGATCACATCTAACACTGTATGTTGACTAACTGGAATTAAAATAAAAAATTTAGAAACAAAATTTCATAAAGTCGAAAATGTTATATAGCTTCTGAGATTTGTTTGCTTTAAAAGGCCTGCCTCAAATGGCAACAACAACAAAATCTTTAAAAAAAATCTATTTTCTTATAAGACTTGCACAGTTTAGTTTAGTTTTTTAATATTATCTTTTTAATCTACTTGCTGTTTGATTCTGTATGGCTTGCCATTGATGGTTTTTAAAACATTTTGTAATCTAACTCTATACTTTCAGAGATTTGTTTTTAATGTTACTAATTTTAGTGAACTTAGGGGGATGGGGCTAATAGACTTGTGCACTCTGTTCAAAATCTTAATTCCGTTGTGTTGTAATGAGCAAATGGTACAAAGTTTTCCTGTTTTAGACATCATCTTATGGATGCCTTAAGTATCACACATGCCATTGTTCTCCCCAAATAGAATTCAGTGAAATTAACACATATTGTGCCCTTTCTCTTCTTTTTGTAGTTATCACAGACTTTAAATTTCTGAATTTTGTTCTTTCACAGTTTTTTTTTTTCCCATTCCTGTTAGCCTACAGTGTAACATTGGTTTCAAGTGCACAATATAGTGATTCAACACTTTCACACGACACCTGGTGCTCCTCACAAGCGAACTCTTAATCCCCATCACCTACTGCCCCCCGCCCCCACCCACTTCCCCCCTGGGAGCCGTAAGTTTGTTCTCTGTAGTTAAGAGTCTGCTTCTTGGTCTCTCTGTTTTATATAAAAGGAATTTCATGCCAGTGGAATCGGTAATCCTTAAATTAGGGGTTTCATTATAGTTCTCAGTGGACTACTACAGAAGTTTCTCACATCGATCAAGTGTCAGAGGAATGGTAAGTCTGACCGAAGTATTATTCCTTCCTCTCTAGACCTCTTCCAGTCTCTGCGACCGGGCGTTTGGTGGCCCTGCCACATCACCAGGTCACGGGCACTGACATCCAAGCACGCGGTATACTTAATCCACTCTTCAGGGAATCTTAGGGACAGGAAATGTATACGGTTAATATGAAGCATTCCTGCTTTTTGATTCTGAAATTGCTTTGGTTAAATGCTACTTTACACTTTTTTTAATGCTCCGATGAACTTTTGGAATAAAACCCCCAGGTTACCTCAGCATTAGTCAAGACATTTGTTAACCTATCTTCTAGTTTCCATATATTTGTAGCTACTGCTCCTTTTGGTGATGTCCCTGGGAGAAAGCACTGGCATATAATTAGAATCACTGAGTTACTGGAATCCTCTGGAATTACTCCTATTCCTACCCTTGACTTTAAATAAGTATTGCCTTAAAAAATAAGTGTTGCCCTTCTTAAATTTTCAGAAATTATCTCATTCTCTGTTACTAATGTCTATATAATATCTAGCCTCAGAGTAGGAGGATTGTGATAAGTGTGTGTGAGAGTGTTTTGCAACCTCCAATTTGTTTTTCCTTTTCTAAATAATGATTCAGATTCTGGAAACATTAGTCCCACCATAGCACTGGAGGAATCACTATTAAATTTTTACTCAGCAGTTCAACTAAAGCAGTCACTTCTTAAATGTTACATTTAAGATGAGAGCATTTAGTCCAAAATAAATTTCATACCTAGAGAAATTAAGTTAATTAAAGATTTATGTAAAAATCTGCATTTCCATTAAACCATAATATCCTCTGAGCTATATTGTCCCATCACTCATAGGAAGTAAAAATATCCCTAAAAGCAAGCTAAAAAAGAACTGATATCTTCTGATTTTACTTAATGGAATGAATAATCTAAGAGTACAGTAACATGTTCATCCACAAAATTACAATTTATAGATCTGAATATTATTTTCTTACTCTTTATCCCAAATTTCAGCTTACTGTTGAAATATCTTTTTAGTTTGAAGTTCTGATTTTTCTCTTTGTCATCTCTTGGTATGGAGGGTTGTCTGCATCTTTCTCTGAACAAAATTTGACTTGATGATAACAGTCAACACCGGAGCAAACTAGAGCAAACTAGTTCTGGAGAAACAGAACCTTAATTCCTTCTATTACCCCTTTATGGGGAATATTCTCAAACCTATTCATCATTGTCCTTCTTGAGATCCTTTTAGTTTCATTTTTGGTGGCCAAAAATGAAAAGTGTGGTCAATTTTAAATATTAATAAAGTACCTATGAAATGAAATGAATCAATGTAAATGATTAGTGAAATCCTGGCCCATGAAAAGCATTTTATTGATGTATTTCTCATCTGCAATTAATCTATCCTTAACTTAAATCTCTAAAATAATCATAAAACTGGTAGCCTTCTTCAAAATGGCAGAACTTGCATGTGATCAATTATGGCTGCAAGCTCGCAATTAAACAGTTATTATTATCTCCACTCTACGGATAAGAAAACAGACTTGAAAACATCAAGTGATTTGCTCAAATGTGCATGTCTGATGGTTGCTAAGCCCTCCTCTCTAATTCTGGCAGGTCAACAAAGTAGAGGGTCTTTTCAATGCACAAATACGCATATGACACTTAAGCAAATCTTAGGTTCATTGAAGCCACTGTTTCTCCCCTGTAAAGCAAGATACCAATATCTCCTGCACAAAGCAGGTAGAATAGTGCCTGTCACATGGTGGGGGGAGGAATGAGACCCATTGTTTATGTTATGTTTGTGCTTCAGCAGTCCTTGCATCACTATGTTTTATTATGTGAGTTCTTTAAATTTGCTTCCTAATGAACTATATGCTCTTCCTTTAAGACGGCTTTTTGTTTCTACTTCTCTTCTAATACAAAATAATATAGAATTATATACTGCTCTTTCTGTTTCTGTATCCAGTTCATCAGTGTGGCTACTGAATAGCTTATTTATGACAAATCTCTTTCACATCACTGCTACCATTGATTGGTAACACACCTCCCTAATTATGGTTCAAGTTGGACTCGGGAGAGTTTTTCCCCAATAGAATACATTCAAATGTAAGATATTTCTCCTGTGAATTGAATTTTAATGTTCCAAATAAGAACATCATTACATTTAATATAAAATTGTTTTCCTACTTAAACTTCTTAAGCTATTATTGCAGAAAATAATTATACTGGTCTGATTGGGTTTGCTTTTAAATATGTCTCTTTATTAGTTTTTTTGGTGACTATAGTGAATATAGATGTATAGAACACATCCCTAAAAACTACTCTTTTCTAACCAGAAGAATCATGCACCATGAGAGTAGAACATTTCAAATATTCCTTCATTGGTTATGCCCTGAAATGAATATGAAATTTAGCTTTCATTTGAAGATACAGAAACCAGAGTTTTGGGTGTTATTTCAAAAAAAAAATTATCTTCACAACAATATATAATGGGAAGAAACTTTTTAATGTTTTATTTCTTTTTTTTTTTTTTGAACGTTTATTCATTTATTTTTGGGACAGAGAGAGACAGAGCATGAACGGGGGAGGGGCAGAGAGAGAGGGAGACACAGAATCAGAAACAGGCTCCAGGCTCTGAGCCATCAGCCCAGAGCCCGACGCGGGGCTCGAACTCATGGACCGCGAGATCGTGACCTGGCTGAAGTCGGACGCTTAACCGACTGCGCCACCCAGGCGCCCCTTTAATGTTTTATTTCTAAATGAGAAGTGCATCATATCAACAAGATAAAAGTGTATTAAAATTAGAAATAACCATTCTCTCGCTTTCCACTCCATCTGGTGTGATGTTCCTAAAGTTCAGCCACAGTGAGGAGAGCTGCAGGCTACCAAGGCCAGAAGGCTTTGGAGATTATTTCATTTCTCACAGCGATCACAGTCTACACTTTTAGTCCTAGGAATAAGCAAGGGTCAGGCCAGAACACAGATGGCCTTTGGATTTTGGAGGAAAATATGCCTAATGTATATGTTTGCTCTACGCTAATCTTTAAAGTCTATGTAATGCCTTTTGGGATATGGAGACAATACTCTATTTTCAACAGACTGATTAAAAATCAACTAACAGCTCCTTTCTTTGATACTTTTTTTTTAATTTTTTTTTTTTTTTTGAGAGACAGAGTGCGAGTGGAGGAGGGGCAGAGAGAGAGGGAGACACAGAATCCGAAGCAGGCTCCAGGCTCAGAGCTGTCAGCACAGAGCCCAACGTGGGTCTCGAACTCATGAACCACAAGATCATGACCTGGATCTAAGTCAGACACTCAACCAACTGAGCCACCAGGCACCCCCCTATTCCATACTTTTATATTAACCCCTGTAGCAGCAGTATCATAAGATAGGCATTCTTGGAAATAGAATAAACAAAGGCTATTTTCTGTATATATATCGCTTCACGTTTTACATAAATGTGTGGCACTTTGCAACAAAATGTTAAACTTTATTGCAATACCTCTTTGTTTAGATTGTTCAATATAAACTATGCTTAAGTTATTATAGTTCTATTATAAATGTATATATCTGATGTTGATTGATATAAGAAAATTAATGGGGTATTTTTAAAACAATATTGTTTTTTTTAATTAATGTGGTTTTGTGTATTTTAATTTAAGGGAAATATTTAGATTATGTTTTCTTCTGAAGCTTTTCTAGTATTTACAATTCTAAACATTTTCTTAAAATTACAAATAATAACATTTAAAGAGAAAAATTCAGAGATTAATTTTATTGGTTAATGCCTGTATTTTGATTCCACAGTACTATGTCCCTGACAGTTTTTGAGTATAATATACAAAAGTTTCAGATATTGTCAAGATTTTTATTATGAAATGCTGTTCAATAGAAATGTAAAGAATTTTATCAAGATAATTCAAAAGAGAAGATCACTTAAAAGGACAATAAAAGGGCACAGGTTTAAGTATTTAACATCAACAGCAAGCATCATTACAATTTTAAAATTTTCTGTAAGGCATTTCCAAGATTTCTTAAAAGTGCACTTTGCTTTTTGCACAGAAAATTTACTCTCTAAATATAATTGCTCTGAAGAAAATTATATCTTAAAAAGTTGAGAGGGTGCCCTCATATCTCAGTTCGTTGAGCATCCGACTTCGGCTCAGGTCATGATTTCATGGTTCATGAGTTCGAGCCCCGCATTGGGCTCTGTGCTGACAGCTCGGAGCTTGGAGTCTGCTTCGGATTCTGCGTCTCCCTCTCTCTGACCCTCCCCTGTTCATGCTCTGTCTCTGTCTCAAAAATAAACATTAAAAAAAGAAGAAGAAGTAGAGGAAGACGAATAAACCAGTATTTGTTAAATATTTAGTAATGTCAGGTTCTGGATCAGATTGTTCTCATATACTATTTTCATGCAACCTTTAAGGGAGTGTTATATAGTTCTATTATAAGCAACATGCTCAAGGCCGCAGAGGTAATCCACAGCGAAGTCTATCTTCTGATTTATTTTGAGGAATATGGGCACAAGCAAAACCAATGAAAAGTTATTGTATCCATGCTGAATTGTCTGCAAAGATGAATGGCAACAACTCCAAGGATGCCTCTGTATGTGCATCTGACCATCCAGCTGAACCCAGAAAACCCACAGAACTGTGATAAACAATTTGTAAATGTCTTAGGCAATTACATACCTGGGCAATTCATTTCATAACAATAGATATCTCAAACATACATTGGTACCTGGAAGCGGGGTGCTGCCATAACAAAGCCTTAAAGTAGGTGGCATTGGATTAGGGACCATGGGCAAGTAAATGCCAGAAGGACAGCGAAGAGACTGTCAGCAATGGCTGCAAGATCGGGGACGAGATTGTTACCAAAGGCTGGAGGAAAGGAGGCACATGTAACGCAGCAGTGTGACTATTAGCAGCAGAGGACGTGGAAAATACAACCACGTACTTGTGAGCCTAACTCACGGGATTTCCAGGCAGAATGTTAAAGTGCCAAATGTCTTCTAGCCATGTATGACAAATGCTTGTAAGAGGAAAACAAGCTAAACAATTTAGTTTTCAAGCAGAATTTACAGGAAATAGAGAAGGCAGTCTCAGAGTAAGAACTTGTCTCCAGGTTAAGGTAAAATCAAATTGGCAATAACACCTTTTATTAAGAACTAAAAAAACAAAACAAAACAAAACAAAACAAAAAACTTATGGCAGGCTTAAGAGCAGTTCCTGGGTAGACAAAGAAGATACAGATCTCAAGAGTATTCTGCATAGCAGCCTGACAAGCACAGAGGGAAGTCTGTCTCAAAAGGACTATAGCTATTGTTGTGGGTCATGGATGTGGTAAGTCCTGAAAAGGTTCATACAAATCTCTTAAAGGTTTAAAGGAAGTACTACCAGGAAAATCACCACCAGGTTGAGGTGAAATAGAGTTAAAAATGAAAAGAGGACTCAGGAAGGCTGGGTGGCTCGTTCCGTTATGTGACTGACCCTTGGTTTTGGCTCAGGTCACAATCTCATGGTTGATGAGCTCGAGTCCCATGTTGGACTCCATGTTGATAGCTCGGAGTCTAGTTAGGGTTCTTTCTCTACCCCCTCAACCTCCCACCTCCCACACTCTGTCTCAAAATAAATAAACTTAAAAAAAAAAAGAAAGAAAAGATTCCTCTACTTTCCCAATATTCTATGGCGAGGCTTTGGGAGAAGAGCTAATTGACAGGAAACATGACACTTTCTTCTGAAGGAAGGATGACTATGCAGTCAAGCAAGAGTCTAGATGACAAAGCTGCAACCATAGTTACCCTCTTGGGGGCGAGCTACCATTTAAGAAGCATGAACTTTGCTACTGAGTGGTGAGAAATGAAGTACCTGAAGGAAAAGCCTAGGACACTGACATCCAGCCCATGCAGGGATCTGACAGAAACCATCTTGGGCGCCCCAGCCAGAATACCAGTTGAATGTCACCCCAGGCCAATATCACACAGGGAAAACCAACTTTTCAGCATAGTCCACCCGCCAAAACCTGAATAGTGGGAAATTATTGCTCTTTTAGTCACTGAGTCTTGGCACAATTTCCTGCGTAGCAGGCTAGAGCTAAAACAAAAATTTCGTTCCCAACATTAAGTAAGGAAATCATTGAGACCACTGACGGTCTTAAACCATTACGAGGACAAATCAAATGTCCACTGTGCAAATCCCATTCCTGATTGAGGATGAATCCTCTCCCAGGGCTTTTTTCCACAGCCCTGTCCCCTTAACCCACTGTCCCTCTATTTCTTCATTTGGTTGATGAGGATAATAACAGGCCCCGTCACAGAACTCTTATGGCAATTAAATGAATTGATCTGTATGAAGCACCTAGAACAATGCTTTGCATACAGTGGCCCTGTAAGTGGTAGCTGCCAGTAAGAGTCGATATTGAGACCCTAGGGAGCTGCTTCCCCCGCCCGTCACAAGAGTTGAGCTCCAGAGTAGAAAAAGGACATAATGTGATGAAACTATAAAAGCCCGCTTCTTTTTTACCTCTGGGAGCGAATTTTAAAAGTTTTTCAGTTCTCCCTAATGTGCTTTGGTGTGGAGATGATTGTATGCAAGGAACTGCTACAGAAAGTAAGGCAGGTGTTGAGGGATGGGGGTGAGGACCACTCTTGTTTTCTTACAAGCATCTGGGCTCTCAGGAGGAAGATACCCCACATTGTCCCATCCTCACCTGGGGCACATCCACTGAGAAACGTGGTCAGGCAGAGGGAGGTGCTAATATTTAACTTCTCAAAACTGTGGTAATTCTCATATGTGTTCTGGCTGAAGTGAGAGCCCGTCCTGGGGCCCACGCTGAAGGTTCTGCTGCATGAATCCCTCAGTCAGTTGGTTCATAGGAGATGTTTGGAGATACAACTCAAGCTCTACCCAAAAGAGCCAAAATGGGGCCAGATTGGCAAGAGGAATATTGAGCAAAATGAAGTGAGTTCACATTTCGGCATCAGAATGCTGCAGATCATCCAGTGACAAGATGGTTTAGACTCCACCGTACAGACTAACAAACATTCGCCTGTGTGTGCTTAAGGGGCAGTATGAGGCTGGCAACTGGCCTTCTTGCCCCAGATCTCAGAATCCCCCTTAGTCATACCTTCCCCAACTTTAGAGAAAGAAACAGGAGCAAAAGGGAAGGCTGGATGAACAATGAAAACTTTCACACCAAGACAGCTAATTTCTCAGGCAAAAGTGAGCTTCATTTTTCCCCCCACTAACTAATGGGAAGGTAAAAAACACCATGTATATTATTGACCATTAAATTTTGCAAGTCTGCTTCATTTGGAAGTAACTATATAGGATTACATAGTGGGTTTTTTAAAGTAAATTTGTCTTAAAAACTAAAGTATAAAGCAGTAAAATATTTTAAGTGAAGTAAAACATTTTAGAGACCTATTCCCCTAAGTACAATTTCATACCACTCAAAGGGAAATGACAGCTTTATTTCAGCCTAATTTATATCTAGATAAAATACTTTTCAACACTAGTGGGTTTTCTATGATTTTACTGCAAAATGACTATCTCAATGAAGCCAGAAACCCTCTGAGTTTCTCAGAGGTGCTTGTAACTTTTCCATGGCTTCAATCACAGGTGATCTATTACTGTTCTGAGAGTATTTTTATCAGTTAAGAATGCAAATCTTAGCTTGCCCTTTCTGGCTCCTTATAACACAAATCATATTGTTTGACATCTCTACCTACTTTTCACCTACAGCTCCTATACCTTTTAGAACTAAAGTTATTTTTCAATGACATTTGAATTATGTTTACCATAACATGCAACGTCTATTGGGTAAAAAATAATAAAAGCTAAGAAGCCAATCAAGTTTTAAGTGGCATTTAGTGTCTTTCATTCATAGTTCTAATTAATGAAAATATTGATATATGAGAAAATGTGAAAAAAATGGATATCAGAATTTTCTTATCTAAGATTTCATCCTTGAATTCAACATATTTTGTGAGCTAATTAGTAGTTTTGTAAGTGCCTGAGTTGGATTTCCAAGTTTTCATTTGTTTGTTTGTTGTTTGTTCATCTAGAGATCCCTGGAACTCACAGATCTGATTCAAGAAATCTTCAAGGTGAAAGAAAACGATTCAAGCTGAAATCAGTGATTGATATGAGACAGTCCTCTTTAAAATCAAGTTAATTTCTTTGCATGACATTCTTTTTAATTTTTTTTTAACATTGAGTATAGTTGACATGAAATGTTATGTCAGTTTCAGGTATCCAACATAGTGATTCCACAACTCTATATGTTATGCTATGCTTACCACAAGTGTAGGTACCATCTGTCTCCATGCAACACTAATACAATTGACTATATTCCCTATGCTGTATCTTCTATATCTATGACTTTTTTTGCATAACTGGAAGCCTGTATCTCCAACTCCCCTTCATCCATTTATCCCAGACTCCCAGCTACCTCTCCTCTAGCAACCATCAGTTTTATTTGTAAGTCTGATTCTTCTTTTTGTTTGTTTATTCACTTAGATTCCACATACAAGTAGAATCATATGGTATTTGTCTGACTTAACACAATACGCTCTAGATCCATTCATGTTGTCGCAAATGGAAAATCTCCTCCTCTTTTATGGCTGAGTAATATTCTATTGTGTGTGTATATCACCACTTCTCTATTCATCTATGGATGGACACTTGGAGTGCTTCCATATTTTGGCTGTTGTAAATGATGCTACAATAAAAATATCTTTTTGAATTAGTGTTTTCATATTCTTTGGGTAAATACCCAGTAGTGGAATTACTGGATCCTATGTTAATTCTTTTTTTAATTTTTTGAGGAACCTCCATACTGTTTTTCACAGTGGCTGTGCCAGTTTGGATTTCCACCAACAGTGCACCAGTGTTCCTTTTTCTCCTCATCCTCGCCAACACTTGTTTCTTCTGTTTTTGATTTTAGCCATTCTGTGTATGAGGTGATATCTCATTGTGGTTTTGATTTGCATTTCCCTGATGATGAGTGATGTTGAGCATCTTTTCATGTGTCTTTTGGTGATCTGGGTGTCTTCTTTGGAGGAATGTCTGTATCTTCTGCCCATTTTTTAACTGGCTTAATTTTTTTTTTTTTTGGTGTTGGGTTGTATAAGTTCTTTATATATTTTGGATATTAATCCCTTATCAAATATATCATTTGTAAAAATATCCCCCCATTTACTAGGTTGCCTTTTGGTTTGTTGATTGTTTTCTTTGTTGTACAGAAGATTTTTATTTTGAGGTAGTCCCAGTATTTTATTTTTGCTTTTGTTTCCCTTGCTTCAGGGGACCCCTAGAAAAATGCTGCTACAGTTGATGCCATAAAAAATTACTGTCTTCTTCTAGGAAATTAGTTTTCTTCTAGGATTTTATGGTTTCAGGTCTTTCATACATTGTGTTAATTTTTGTGTATAGGGTAAGAGAGCTGTCCAGTTTCATTATTTTTGCATGTAGATACCAGTTTTCCCAGCACCATTTATTGAAGAAAGTATCTTTTCCCTGTTGTGTATTCTTGCTTTGTTTGTCATAGATTAATTGACCAAAAAATGTAGATTTCCTTATGGGCTTTTTATTCCATTCCATTAATATATGTCAATTTTTTTGTGCCGGTACCATACTGTTTTGATTACTACAGCTTTGTAGTGTATCATAAAAGCTGGAATTGTGATACCTCCAGTTTTGTTCTTCTTAAGATTGCTTTGGCTATTTAGGGTCTTTTGTGGCTCCATGGGAATTTTGGGATTGTTTGTTCTAGTTCTGCAAAAATTCTGCTAGTATTTTGATAGGAATTGCATTGGATCTATAGATTACTCTGGGTAGGATAAGCATTTTAACAATACTCCTATGATCCATGAGCATGCAGATCTTTCCATTTGTGTCATGAATTTCTTTCATCAGTGTTTTGTATTTTTCAGAGTATAGGTCTTCCACCTTCTTGGTTAGGTTTATTCGTAACTATTTTATTCTTTTGGGTACAATTGTAAATGAATTGTTTTCTTAATTTTCTTTCTACTACTTCACTTATAGTGTTTGTAAATGCAACTGATTTATGGATATTAATTTCTCAACTTTACTGAATTCATTTATTTCTAATAGTTTTCTGGTGGAGTCTTTAGGGTTTTCCAGGCATAGTATCATGTCATCTGCAAATAGTGACAGTTTAACTTCTTGTCCAATATGGATGCCTTTTATTTATTTTTCTTATATAATTGCTATGGCTAGGACTTCCAGTACTGTTTTGAATAAACGTGGTCAGAGTGGACATCCTTGTCTTATTCCTGATCTTACAGGAAAAGCTCATTTTTAAAAATTTTTGAGCATGATGTTAGCTGTGGGTTTTTCATATATGACCTTTATTAGGTTGAGGTATGTTCCCTCTAACCCACTTTGTTGAGTTCTTATCATGGACAGATGTTCACTTTTGTCAAATGCTTTTCTTCATTGACTGTTTTTATCCTTTGTTTTGTTGATGTGACATATCATGTTAATTTGTTTGCAAATGTTAAACCAAACTTGCATCCCTGGAATAAGTCCCACTTGGTCACGATGAATTGTCCTTTTAATGTATTTTTGATTTGATACACCATTATTTTGTTGAAGATTTTTGTACCTATGTCCACCAAGGATATTGGCATGCAGTTTTCATTTTTTGTGGTGTCTTTGTCTGGTTTGATGCCAGGGTAATAGTGGCCTTGTAGAATGTATTTGAAAGCGGCAAGCTTTCCTTCCTCTTTTATTTTTTGAAATAATTTGTGGGGAATAAGTATTAGCTCTTCTTTAAATGGTAGAATTCCATTTAAATTCCACTTAAATTCTATTCCTATGAACCTATCTCACCCTTTACTTTTATTTTTTGGTAGTTTTTTGATTGCTAATTCAATTTTGTTACCAGTAATACACTTATTCAAGTTTTCAGTTCTTGATTTGGTTTTATAAGATTGTATACTTCTAGGAATTTATCCATTTCTTGTCGGTTGTCTATTTGTTGACATATAACTTTTCATAGTAGTCTCTTACAATCCTTTGTATTTCAGTGTTGTCAGTTTTTACTTGTTTTTGTTTGTGTTTATTTGGGTCCTTTCTCGTTTCTTTTTGAGTCTGGCTAATGTTTCATTAATTTTATCTTTTCAAAGAACCGGCTCTTGGTTTCATTGATCTTTTTAAAATTTTTCTTTAGTTTTTATGTCATTTATTTCTGTTCTGATCCTTATTTTCTTCCTTCTACTCACCTTGGGCTTTGTTTGCTTTTCTTTTTCTAGTTCCTTTAGATGTAAATTTGTATTATCTGAGCGGTTTTCTATTTCTTGATGTAGGCCTATATTGCTACATATATACAGCTACACATATACACAGCTGCTTTTGCTGTGTCCTATGGATTTTGGACTGTTGCATTTTCATTTTCATTTGTCTCCATCCATCTATTTTTTATGTCTACTTTGTTATCTGTTGATCCATTGGTAATCTAGAAGCTGTTGCTTAGCCTCCAAGTGTTTGTGTTTTTTCCAGCTTTTTTCTTTCCTTTTTCTTTATTTCTTTCAATGTTTGCTTATTTGTTTTGAGAGAGAGGGAGGAGAGAAAGAGCATAAATGTGAGTTGGGGAAGAGGAGAGAGAGAAACAGAGAATCACTGCCAGCACAGAGCCCTACGTGAAGCTCCATGTACAGTGAGATAATGACCTGAGCCGAAATCACGAGTCAGACGCTTAACCGACTGAGCCACCCAGGTTCCCCTTTTCCAGTTTTTTTTTTTTTTTCTTGTGACTGAATTCTAGTTTCATATCATTGGGGTTGGAGAGGATACATGCTATGATTTCAACCTTCTTAAATTTATTGAGACTGTTTTGTGGCCTAACATGTGATCTATCCTGGAGAATGTTCCATGTGCACTTGAAAAAAATGTATATTCTGTTGTTTTGGGTCGGAATGTTCTGTATACATCTGTTATATCCATCTAGTTTAACAGGTTGTTTAAAGACACTATTGTATGACACACTCTTATCATGCATGAGTTTCTTTTGCATATATACACGAATATTGGGAATATTCATTTACTTTCAATGAATTAACTCATCTATTCAACAATAAGATATCTCTATGGAGTATAGAATATTTGACAAAATCTTCTCTGTTTAGGCACTCTTTCTCCTTTTGTACACTTTCCTCCCTTAAATGAGTTACTGTACTGGAACATGTACTTACTTCATCTGTGATTTTGAAAATCACGGTTCTAACATACGTATAAATATATTTATATGTGTGTATTTATATATAAACATATATGTGTATTTATATACACATATACTAAGTATATGAATATGTATGTATAGATGTAAATATTGTTTAAGATCTATTTCCTTTCTGTTTTTAACTTAAATATTCAAAAAATTGGTTATCTTGCTTTATGCAATCTTTTGATACTTGTTTATTTCAACTGGTAACATTATATTGGTGTCACACTGTAGTCTATTGGTTGTATCTGTTTTGCACTGCATTTAGAGCATCGCATAAATATGCCATGATATTACACCACCCTCCTGTCCATCAGTGTTAGTTTGTAGCCTGGTGCTGCCCTGAATATTCTTGTATATGTCTCCATGCATATGGGCAAAGAGTTCTTTTGAGACATAACTAGTAGAGAATTACCAAGTTATAATTTTCCAATGTTTAATTTTTAAGATAATACCAAAATTTCCCCAAAATGGTTTAGTAATTTACCTCCTAAGGGAAATTACAAGTTGTGGGATAAAACTTTGCCAATTCCTGATTAATAACTATATTTGATACCTCTTTAAAATTTTTCTTCATTTATGCTTATTCAAATTTATGCTCATTCTATTTGGAGATTTTCCTTTATTAACCTGTACATTATTATGGTACAATCTTGGAACAGTTGTAACTGATAAAGGATTAATATCGACTGTCTTCACCCAGTGTATATCAAATTTATAACATATTTTTCCATTTTATTTAAGATATCTTGGAATTAATAGTTATTTTACTAATATAATTTTTCAATATTTTCTTACATTGGAATGCATTTAATAATGCTAAAAATACTTCCCTACTCAGTTTAGAGAAATATCAATCTGTATTTTGAACTGAAATTTGTTAAGATTTTGCATTTGTTATTTAAGTCCTTGATCATTCTGGGTTAATTTTTATGTGTGATGTATAGTAGATATCCAATTCTAATTTTTCTATACAGAAAATTTTAATAGGTATTGAATAAACTGTTTTTCCTATTGCTCTGACATATCAAATTTGTCAGATATGAAAATTCTATATTACATGCATCAAGTTTCTTTTACGAAATCTGACTTTGGATCAGGTTTTGGTGGTTACTTTATTTTTTTCTTTTTCCTATGACTTGCTAGAGCCTTTATTATAAACCTTTATATATACTAGGGTAAGCTCCCTTCTCCTGGCTTTTCCTCTTCAGAAATATTAAGGGTATTTTGATTCTTCATAATTTTGGAAATAACATAGTAAATTCCATGAACAATCTTATTTAACCTGGCATTATATTAATTCTATAGAATAATCAGGTATATTTGACATTATTTCAATATTTAATGTTTTGATGTCCATGAGCAAGGTATATTTTAGGTCATCCTTAAATTCTTTCAATTAAGTATTATAATTTATTCATTAGAAGTTTTGTGCTCCATTTTATTTCTCAGAATTTTATATTTATGGTATTAAATGGGATAATTGAACTATTTTCTCAATTTTATTGTAGATATATAGTAATTGTATTATTAATGAATTATTTTACATAACTTACATCTTGCTAAACGTTATACTCCTAGAAATTAGCCTGTATTTTCCTTTTTCTCTGATACAAGGTAATTATTTTAAAATAATTTTTGAAAAGTGACTTTAAGCTTTGAAATCAAACAATTAGAGTCCATATTGCAGTTCTTTTGATTTGTGTCATTGCATAAGTTTCTTATTCATAGAGAGTCTCAAGTTCCTTCTCTATAAAAGGGTTGTAATGCTAGCACTTATTTTTACAGGCTTGTTGAGAAGATAAAATAATACACATAAAGCACATTGTGTGCTACTCTGTATGTTACCTAATCTAAACTCGTTTTATTGGAAGGATAATTAGGATTAAAGAGTCAAGAGTAATTCCGAGTACTGCAATTAGGAGTAATGCTTAGCTACAGTGTGACATCATCATGACTGGGAATGCTAATGCAGTAAAATGAGCACATAAAGGTAAAAATGTGTAAGTCGCTTTAAAGGCAGAATATTCATCAAGGCAAAACTAGAGGGAGCAAGACTTAATCTAAGGTGATGACCAGCGTGTAACAGAGACGGTGGAACCAGAAATCAGACGTTTTCAACAAGAGAAGTTCACAAAAAGATCTAATCGTACTGACATGATATTTTATCTTTATATTTACAAATTGAAATGTTCAAGCCTTGTGAGCTAGAGGAGAACCAACCTGTGTGCAAAATACTCCTTCAACTCTTGGTTCATAGACACCATCAGGTTTCTGGAAAAGCAAGTTTAAGCAGTGGATCCTGGCACACTCAGAACAAGGTTAGTTCTTGGCTTGGAACTGCCCTTCTTAGGAAAAACTATATCTTTTTCAAATATTATTGAGTTTCTTCAATTTAATCATTAAATATTTTTAGTTTTACTATCCTTTTTCTCACAATTTTAAGCAATCATATTCCTCCAATCCAATGGAATATTTCAAAATCTCATGGAAATTTCCATGCATAATCATCTTCAAGACAAAACTCCCACCTCTCCAAGCAGATTTCTGCTAACAGTCTAGTAACATAAAGTTAATAATTTTAGTATTTAATAAAACTGTAAGGATAATCAAATCTTCCTGATGATGTACAAAATCAAAGTACTGCTAAAAATCTGGTCCCAATACCCTAATCCCTTAGGCCAGTGTTATTCAAATTAAATCACTTTAAACATTAGAAAGAATTGTATATAGTTAAGTTGGTACCATTTTCTAGGGAGAATAAAATAGCTATTTTCTTCATATGCTCATGGAGTAATACCATTCTGTAAGTTCTTTTTATCAATTATTTGTTCCCATAGAATGAACATTTTGTTAAAGGATCTCAAAATTAACACCCAAATTTTATTTCTAAATTTCAAACATTCACACATTTTTAGTAATACCCATTTTATTTATAGCCACAATTCTTTATTATTTTTTTTTACATTTATTTATTTTTTGAGAGACAAAGAGCACAAGTTGGGGAGGGACATAGAGAGAAGGAGACAGAATCTGAAGCAGGCTCCAGGCTCTGAGCTGTCAGCACAGAGCCCGACGCGGGGCTTGAACTCACAAACCGTGAGATCATGACCTGAGCTGAAGTCGGACACTTGACTGAGCCACCCAAAGCCCTTTACAGCCACAATTCTTAAGTTCATAGACACCTAATAGAATTACCTTTATATATGTAAATCTGAGTTTACTTGTTTACCATAAAAGTTCTTTATCAAACTTGCATAGATCTTTGCAGACCTCACTTTTTAAAATTTCCACTTTATATAGATAAATGTTGAATTAGAAAAATTTTACAGAACTGTTACATTTCTCCAGTTCTAATTTTGTCTGCATTTGTTAATACAACATGTTTTTGTTAATATATTAGGTGTGTGTTGCATTCTAATCATTATATTTTACCTAAAGTTAGTTATTCATATCAAAGACAGTGTTGTCAATTTAATGGGTAAAGATCACAAAAGTATTTGAGCGCAGTTATATCCTGTATATAATCTAAATGTTTTTATAAAATTCCAATAGGCTATGTATACAGACTATATATATGGTCAAGATGTAAATTAGAACAATAAGGTAATAGGCTAATAATAATGTTTGACTAATAATATTCTGGAACCTCAGATTATTTCACACTTTAATCCTCCTTCGTAAATATCTACTTGTAAAAACAGCAGTTATTTTGCATGATGGTGCCGGTTCCAAGGACAGTTCCTAAATGACTTAGGAATGAGAAATGTTATCTTTTAGTTTTTTTTATTTAATGTATAAAGTTTTAGCTTCTATGCTTTCATTGCTGATTTCAATATGTGAATACTAATATAAGATACATGATAAATGCTTGGGAAGCTTAATCACAGACTGGTATTATTAGCTGTTGAAGGAATATTTTGGTTCGATGATATGAAATACTGAGTAGAGTTTGATACTAAAATAAGTAAAAGTTATACCAAAATTAGAATAAATGAAATAAATAAGTTTTGTGATATGTTTTGGAAATGTATGCCAAAAGTCTTAACATTCGTAGTTTTTTACCATGTGGTGGAATGTCTGAATAAAATATCAGAAAAACATAAAAGTTCTCAGTACAAATATTTTTTATTATAATCAGAAAAAGTCAGGTTGACCTGAATGGTTACTAAAAGTATTACATTTAATTATAGTCTGTCATGCTGATAGAACATTCTACAGACTTCAAAATGTTTATTTGGTTTTCATAATGTTATTTTGTTATTTGAGAAAAAAACACCTTAAAATATTGTGAGTAGTGAATGATATTTCTCAGGTAAAATTATGCACACACACAGACCTCAGAATACTGGTGGAGGTGTTTAGAAGTTTTGATGTTTTCTAAATCTGTGCCAAGCTCTCACAAAATTTACAGTAAAAAAAAAAATAAATAAAGTTTTCAGATAACTTTAAGGATGTTTTAAGTGCAATGGAAAATACCCAACGTGAGATCCAGGCTTTAACAATCTCTCATCTGGCCACCTCGAAGATTGGCCAAAATGCTCACTATGCTGCCCCACCTGACAAATCTTTAATAGCCTCCGGCACCTGCAGAATGAATTTCAGTGCCCAGATTAGCCTGTAAACCACCCTCTATTTTCATCTCTCACATTACTTCCTCCCAGGGTAACCCCAGGTTTTGTTTTTTTCCCCAGCAACCTTGAACTTTCTGTTGTTCTACGCGTACAAGCAAGACAGTTTGGCGGTAGTGATGTTTGTCATGTTATTTATTTGGTTTTCTCCTTCTTTTCCCAGGCCGTTACTCACATTCTATCTTCTCTCTGGAATGGACGACCTGCTCCTAAAATTCTTTAAAACTGGCTTCCTGAACTTCTTTTTGTGAATCACCTTAGGATCCTGTTAAAATGAAAATAATAATTCAGCTGTTCTCAGGTAAGGCTCAAGATTTTTGTTATTTTGCCCAGTTCCCAGGTGATACTAACGCTCTGGTTCTTGGCATATACTGTGAGTAGAAGTCAGGACAATGACCTGAATGCTGTGGCTTTACTTAGATATTCCATTATACCTGTTGTTTACCTTTATCCTTGAACTTAAACTATGGTGGTCATTTTCTGTCTCTTTCTCTCATAGATTATGGGCTTCTTGATAATGTTGCAGTCATATATATTGTATGCGTGTGTCCATATATATATGGTATGATATATACACACACAATTTATAGACTATATATAAATATATGCTTTACATATACTTCAACTTGCACTTCCCTGAGTTGTGCACTAGACCCCATTTTCTTCACCTATTAAAGTTGCCTCAATATGCACTGCTTACTCACATGTCATTTTGTTTCTCTCTGATCATTCCCATCAAGAGTTTTGTGCTTCCGGATTGTTCCTTCTGCCTAGAACCTTCTTCAACAGATATCTGAATAATTAATTTTCTTTAACTTTTGTCATGTATTTACTCAAATCTGGGACCAGATGCCATATTTAATACTGCAACGTGTCCCAAAAGCAAGAACACTGTTTTTTTCTTTTCTGCCAGGTATATGATTTATATATTAGGTCAGTTTCTCTCCACTGGAATGCAAATTTTAGGCAAGAAAGTATTTATTTTATTCATATATGTATTTCTAGTGTTTGGAATAGTGTTTACATGTTAGAAATAAGGAATAAATAGATGATGGATGGGTTAAAGCAACAGATGCCTTCTAATTTGTTATTTCTTTGCCAAGAAAGTAGGCTGTAATTTAAAAAGTCTGTATCAATAGTATCCTAGAACTTTCATATGCCAGATAAATCCAATTCAATATATTCTGTGAGTAGAGAATAATTGCTTTGTTCCTACTGCTACTCTGTTAAAGCTCCAGGCAATCTGGCTAAAATCTGGGTAGATTCCCAAAAATTTATGATTCAAGAAAAAATGTGTTCAAACCATATCTTTAGAATCTGATCAAACTGGCAATATAACAAGATCCAAACTATAGTCCAAGCCTTGTTGATATGGACACAATGACTTCAGCTAAAAAAAAAAAAAAAGAAAACCAAAAACAAAACAAAAAAACAAAAGGTGAAATTCCTAGAGAATACTCATTTCTACTATTGGAAAGAAAGGAAAGGAGACTAGAAAAGGAAAGCTTGTTAGATGTTGTGGACAACAGCATGTAAATCATATTTTTACTTGTATTATAAATCTTTATCTAAATCTAACTGAAAACAGTTGATAATCAGTTTGGATATGCCTTTCCATTAGCAACTGAATAGGACTGATTCTTGTCACAGCAATTGAACTGACATGTTGAGCATGGAGTATTCTGGCAAGTCCTCCTGGCCAATCTGCTCCAACTCTGCTCCAGGGCATCCACAGTGGGGTGTCTTTATAATCTTTCCAGCCTGGAATTTGATTAAGGTAACAAGGAATGATGGCACAAATTCAAATAAATATCCTATTCATAAATTCCCTAAACCCAACTCACGTAATGCAGTCTCTGTAAGGAATGAGTGGGTACGACAACTTGCCAACTTCAAATAATTAATAGACTAAATCTTGTACAGACATTTATAATCGGAACTGAAGTATTTTGAACTGTTTTATTAAGGATTATACCACAATATGCTTTTCTCCTTAAAAAAAATAGCAATGGTTTACTAAAACTTCTTGGTGATCTCTAAAGGAAAGTGGTTGTATTTTTAAAGGTTTGTTAAGTATATAGCTCATGTTACATGATCCCGCCTATTTTGCAATGTCAAAGTTAACTTCAAGTCTTTAAATGTAATAATTCATTCCTACCTGTATAGAAATTATTGGACGACTTAAATTCAGTGACTTCAAGTAATTATTACTAAGGTATTCAAAAATTAAATGGTGATCTCATTTTATTTAAATAAAAGTTTATTTATGATCTAATGTGATCTTATTTTAATAGAATATAAAATGTGTGTGATCTTATAACCCATGATGATAAGTGTTATAGACCAGAATTATTTGTTTCCTTACTTGTCATAGACTCTGGGTCTGGAGTTCTCTCTTGTCCAGCAAGAAAGCAGGATGCAGGATTAAAACTGTGAGAGAGGCTAATGTCTGGGAGGAGACAAGACCCCTGAGTAAGGGTCCTTGCTCCATTTTTATTAGGATCAAAAGGCTTACAAATGTGCTGATGGATGTGCACAAAGAGACAATGAAATCGTGAACATTAACTCATGTGCATAAGGGAAAGGGGGTTCTGAAGATATATGGTATTAGGGGTTTGGGTCAATACAAAACAAAACCCTGGCTAGGGTTGGAAGGTTGTTTACAGCAAACATGAGGCCCCACCTCTAGACCAGTTTAGGTAAACAGAGAAGGAGAAAGAGCATGCAACCTCAGGGTCAACAAGGCACCTTTCTTTTGCTAATTAGCTCTTCTCTGGGCAACTTCACCCCACAGCAGTCTATAGCCCTATTTACCTGTTTACCTAATTTGGTCCTTCTTTGCTGTAAAAGCAGCTTTCTGCTATTGTACTAAGCTGGGGGCATTTCCACCCTAATCTTGTTTACCTCATCTTGGATGTTTTCATCCTGAGATTCCCTATTTTTATACCTTTGTCCTATACTGGGGGCCTTTGCCCCATTTACCTAACTTTGTTTACCCAAACTTGGGTGTGTACATCCTATGGCTAGTTTCTTTATGCCTCGTTAACCCATCAGTGCAGGCTCAGGGATTTCCTAAGTTTATTCCTCATACTTACTTACCTTTTTACACATATGTCATTTTATTTCATAGGACTTTCAAGCTTTATGAAACTGGCTGTTAAATTTTTTACCAAGTATTTTCCATTTAAAGTAAGTAGTTTCATTGTCTCCTGGACAGTTGTGAAAATGTTTGAGAAATGTTAAGCTAGTACTGGATAAATGCACTGTTGAAATAATTTATTGACCTTTTTAAAATTTTTTTCAAATGTTTTTATTTATCTTTGAGACAGAGAGAGGCAGAGCATGAGCAGGGAGGGGCAGAGAGAGGGGGAGACAGAGAATCTGAAGCAGGCTCCAGCCTCTGAGCTGTCAGCACAGAGCTCAACGTGGGGCTTGAATTCACAGAGTATGAGATCATGACCTGAGCTGAAGTCAGATGCTCAACCGACTGAGCCACCCAGGCACCCCTAGACCTTTGAGGTCTATAAACTTTTCTAATGAACTAAGGTGACAATGTAATTGTCAATAAGATTAATGAAACTAATAGGAGTATATCTCAGCTAAATAACTCAATCTGTGAATTAAATTTGTTTAGGGCAAAAGGTATAATTTTTGCTTATAAGTAAATTGGTTTAATACCCACAAAGATCAGATCTGAGATATTCCCATTTTAAGGAAACTGTATTTTTGGAAACTGGGAGGCCATTTTCTCTAAGTGAGCCTTTTAGTGAATGCAATGATGAAAATTACATTCCCAATGATTTGAACCAATCATTTCTCCAAAGGCTCTATTTCTGTCTTAGCAACCAAAGCCATAATAACTTTCCAAGTGGCTGTGCTTTAGTGCCAGTGTTTCTTTCTCTTTGGAAGCACATGTGGATAAATCTGTGATAAAGCTCAATATTCTTCACCTAAAAAAAGAAAAAAAATGTGAACAATAAAATTAGAAAAGAATAAAAAATTGGGAGAACTGACACTGGTTTCAAAAGCTATAGTAATCACAATGTTTAACTGGCAGGATAGATGTATAGATATGTAGGTCAATTGAATAAAATTTGTGTCCACAGACCAGAAATAAACTCTTAAATTTATGGTTGCCTGGATATTGGCAAGTTATTTCAGTAAGAAAGAATAATCTTTTCCACAAATAGTTCTGGGACAACTCGATAGCCACAAGCAAATCATGGAAGTTGAACCTCTACTTCACCTCACCTCATTTATAAAAATTCACTCAGAATAGATTATAGACCTCAGTGTAAGAGCTAAAACTATAAAATTCTTATAACAAAATATGGGAGTAAATCTTTATTGCATTGAATTAGGCAGTGGTTTTAACATGTAATACCAAAACACAACAAAACAATTAAAAAATTATTTTGATGAAGCCAATTTAAATTTTATGTTTTATTTTTAAGTTTATTTATTTATTTGAGAGAGACAAGGGAGAGGGAGAGAGAGAGAATCCCAAGCAGACTCTGCATTGTCAACACAGAGCCCAACGTGGGGCTTGAACACCTGAACCATGAGATCACGACCTGAGCCCAAACCAAGAGTCGGAAGCTTAACCAACTGAGCCATCAAGGTGCCTCAAGTTTTATACTTTAAATAAAACTGTCAAGAAGTTGAAAAGACAATCTACATAATGAGAGAAAATATTTGCAAATTAGAAGGGACTTGTATCCAGAATATGCAAAACTACAATAAAAACAAAATCAGATAACCCAATTAAAAATAGGCAAAGTATCTAAACATATATATTTTCCCAAGAAAATATACAAGTGACCAATTACATGAAAACATGACCATTATCAGTCATTAGGGAAATTCAAATCAAAGCCACAATAAGATACCACTTCACCTCCACAGGATGGCCGTAATAAAAAAGATGGACTCCAACGAGTATTGGTGAGAATGTGGAGAAATTGGAACCCTCAAACATTGCTTAAAGTATTGCAACCACTTTTGGAAGTAGTTCGGTTATCCTTAAAAATGGAAACATAAGAATTATCATTGGATCCAGCAACTCCAAGGGAAATAAAAACACATCTGCAAAAAATCTTGTACATCAAATGTTCATAGCATCATATTCATAATAGCCAAAAAATGAAAACAATTGGAATACCCATCAACTGAAGAATGAAAAAAATATGTGCTATATCCATACAATGGAATATTACGGCCATAACAAGAAAGAAGTATCGATCCATACTCCAGTTTGGATGAAATTGGAAACATGCTAAGTCGAAGAAGCCAGTCACAAAAGGTCATACGTTCTATGATTCCACTTATATGAAATGTCCAAAATAGGTGAATCCATAGAGACAGACAGCAGGTTAGTATTTGGCAAGGGCTGGGGGTAAAGGGAGAATGGGGAATGACTCCTGGTGAGAAGGAAGTTTCTTTTGGGGATGATGAAACTCTTTTAAAATTATAGTAATTGTTGCACAAGTCTGATTTTACTAAAAACCACTGAATGGAACACTTTAAATGGGTAAACTTTGTGGTATATGAATTAGATATCAATTAGCTCTTAAAAGTAAATATGGCATGCATTTCAGTTGCTATAATGTGTATATATAAGGCCAATAAAAATTAGTTTTAGGGTATCTAGAAAAGAAGCCAATTGAATATAACTAGTGGTTCCAAAATTCTTAGGCATATTATCTTAAATAATTGCATCAATTGAGTCTAGAATATCTCATTGCTTTATCTCTTTATATAATGAACTTTTGAAATATTCCCTAAGAGTTGGGTGGATAAATGGACATTGATGCCTTAATCTTATATGATTAATAGAAACCTTTGTATATAAATATCAAGAAACAGTTTGCTCCAGCTCAGAGCTAGTTGTCTTTTCTTTTCAATAAATTAAACCAGCCTCATGACCAGTGGGAGCGAAGCACTTGACATCCTACAATGCTGGTGATTCTTAATTTATGCCCTGAGGGACTAATACCGAGAATATGTTCAGGGTACCATAGCAACTGCAGAATCAAAGCAGTGATCTCATATGGCAAGTTTGTAGCTGAGAGAACACTTCAGGATTCTGTGGGATCACCTGGGGCAGCACTATTCCAAGTGTACATGGTGTGGCATCTTGATAAGGGACACCTAATTGGTATTAATTTATCCAAATTAAAGACAACTTTAAAGCATCTCTTTCCATAGAGAAGAATGGTCTCATAAAAATGTGTAACAAAATGTTAAGGGTATTTAATTTGTAACTAGTATTTCACAAGGGTTTTGATATGGATCTTTATTAAAACTCATTTCAAGTTGCAGTAACCTTAGTAATGTGCTAAAATGTTTGTGCAGGGATAACAATATCTTGTCTAACATCAAAGGAAGACAAAGCATTGTCAAATAATATATTAATTTTCATGACAACAGCACTTGTATTTGATCATCACATGATATATGTATTCCCTACTTTTCTCTTTGAGAATCTGAATAGTGAGAACACTAATAACGTATCCAGGGAACAAACAATCCCTCCTTTCCTATTTTATATTAGTCAATTAACATACAACAGATGTCTGCTTTCAGAAGAAGCTTTTTAAGAGCACTGGGCTATGTGCCTCTTTGCCTTCGGATATTGGAATGAGTTCCAGAATCATGAAACTCAATGAAAGAAGTAAAATTGCCATTTTCCCCCAAGTTTCAATCATGAGCCACCAGAATTCATCTCCAACTAATGTTGAATATAGGTATAAAAATCCGATTATATCTCTTATTATTTTAATCCAAAGAAAAGGAAATTGCAGAAACATTAGTTATAGAAATACAAAGGTAAAATGGGATTAAAATTACGAAGCTGGCTAAAAGAATTTAAACATTAAGAACAAGAGAATTCAGTACAAAACTACTCAATTTTACTCATTAAAACATGATTTGGAAACCCTTCCTCATGGCTCTGCACACTCTAGCAGTTCAGCCCAGTTATTAAGACAGTCCTTTGTGTAGACGGCCTGTGGTGTGGCCAGCACTATCTGACAGTGAGACCAGAAATCTGGTTCCACAAAGATGTGAAATTTTCATGAAACGCAGGAAATGGTAATTTTATTAAGAGCCCTGTGACCTGCAACCAAGGATGAAGGAAATGAAGGAAAATGAAAAACTGAAGGAAAAACAAGTTAGGAACTAACTTTAGCAACTAATGGAATATTTAAAAACCAGTAAGTACTGTTCATTGATTACAACTAATGTTCATGCTATTATTAAACAAAAATTAGATATCCAAAATTAGGGAAACAATGTTATTTCAAAATGAAATTGACAAAAAGTAGAAGAGTCTTCAAAAAGTTGTTTCTATAACTAAGCAGACTACAAAAAGTAATACAGAAATGAATACAAATTAAGAGAAGGGGAAATAAAATGATATTTGTATGATTGGCTTATAAATCAAAGGACTAATCCTTAAGTTCCTACAGAGGAGAGGATATTGTAATATTCATTTTTTTTAATTTAAAAGTGAACCCCTAAATCTCTAAAAGGGACTATGATGAAAGATGAGTAATGTATGTTAATAGGAAGAAATATCTTCCTCTATAATACAAATATTTTCCAGATTACAGTTTCCAAAATGACAAAAGCATGCAGATGAAGTTACTTACCCTGCAACTTCTCCTTCTCCTTCAGAGAGTACCTCCTTCAGAGGTACCTAAAAGCTGTTATATAGGTTTCTTTCCTCAGATAGAAAATAAGATAGGACAAACTAAATCTTTCTTCTATTGAATAAGACTCAAGTAGAAAATCTTATACTGAAATATATGCCCTTCCATTTAAAGAAAAAATACATATGGACTTGTATATGAACTTCTATATAACCCATAAGCATGTTTGTTGGACACATTCCTATGAAAGTTTCAAAGAACCAGAAGAGATTCCAAAACTATGTTTCTAAAAATGTTTCTGAAACAGAAATGGACACTCATTATTTGCTGCATTATATTTAGGTTTCTGAGCTTCAAACTTCCAGCACTTGTCTACTATAATTTTGATCGTTTCCTAACTGGACCTATAGTCATATCTTTCCAGATCATTCTCCACCAAGAAACTCTCATTAATTTCCTCTAAATAATTTTGATGACTATTATCTGGAATAATCAGCATTTACAGAAGTAACTAAATTGCTTAATCCGTGAGAAAAGAGGAGCTAACTGGCACATTGGGATAAGTGTTTAAATGGAAAAAAAATATTTAAATATTTTATTTTACATATTCCTTGTTATATAAGTTTATGATCAACTTCGATTTTTCCTTATTGTCATGGTTAAACTATTTTAAATGACAGTAAGAAATAGTAAATGGAAAATGTAGTCATGCTTTACAAACTTTATGCAGTCTTGAATAATAAGGAAAACATGTTTTCCACTAAATAGGAAGTGGAATAAAGCTGGCACACTTTAATTTACTTCCAACATATCACTTCCAGTCATAGCATTAGTGATATTACAAAAGTCAAAGGAGACTCATTAATGCTGATAGGATAAAGACAGATGAGCAGTATCTAAAGCACATTCTTTAAAACAGAAATCCAATTCTGACCTATGAAAACTAACGATAAAATAGTAAGTATTCTTTCAGTGGAGTAACATGCATTCCAAACTTTCAAAACATTTCTTTGTACGTTTCTCTGAGCATCGCCTCTGCCTACAGTCTGGGTCCCTGGAACTAACTGCATTGCTATTTATTTTGTATTATCCATTCAAAGTCAATATAATGAGAAGGGTGAAGAACATCTTTAAAGTATTATAAAAGTAGTTTTGTCCTCACAGGATCTCCAGAAAGATTCTCTAGGACCCGTCACAGTTGAGGACTGCTAGTTTGAAGACTGTTATCTCAATACAATACATTCCAAATTGGAAGAGTTCATAGCATTTTTAATTTACTTTGCATTTGGCTAGAAGTTACTAGAGATGGTATGAAAAAGCCCTCTTGTATCTGACACAAACTTCCTTGCATATAGGCTACAAATAAATGGAGAAGCACATCATCCAACCTGGTGGAGAATGAAGGCTCCTCATGTGAAGAATGTCAGAGAACACTACCTGCTTTAAAAGACACCAGCTTATGAATCACTGTATTCTACACCTGAAACTATTACATTGTATGTTAAATAACTGGAATTTAAATTAAAACTTAAAAAAAAAACATTAAAAGATACCAGTGGGGGATGCTGCTATTCAGTTCATTTAAAACTACCTGTGTAAAGTTTTGGAGATTTCTTCCAATAGTGTAATAGTGTAATAATTCATAGCACATTTAGCTTCTTGATAAAGAACTAAAGATAAGTGAGTAAATGAAAGCAAACAAACATGTCTTAAATGGATACAAATGAAGTGAGATGTGGATTGGAAAAAAATCCTCAGTGCTATTGGTGATCCAACAGGGTATTTACTTCTGGTTTACATACATCCACTTTGCCCTCCACACCTAGGTCATTGAGTGAACACATTCCATGTAGAGAAGCCACTGTAAGACTTTCCATATCTATATGGTAAGACAAAAATCATGCAATCATTAGAATTCCATTTTTTCCTAAATTTGGGCAAATGTAAACTGATTAAACAGTATCTTTAAATATTTTACATTAAGATTACCATGTATATTTTCTGTAATAGAAACTGTAAACATCAAAGAAATGTCACATTAGCTGAGGATCATAATGCAGAATGTTCTGGGCTACTAGTCCACTCTCTTATTCAGGGAATTTTGTGAAAAATAGCCATCACTTTAGAACACCAGTATACTTACATAAGACAACACTACTTCTAATCACGTTACTAAATTTAGGTATATTTCTCCTTGGAAAGATTATTTATTAAAATTTAAGTTTATTTCCCCAAAGGCCATATTCTTCTAAAAGACAATATGCTATGAAATATTTAATTTTGTTTACTTCGAACTTAAAATACAGTTTGATAGCACAGATACTGAAGTTAAGTGCTATAACACTAATGATGTTTAGTTGACTATAAATTTAATAGACTTTTTGCATGTAAGAATTTTAGGGACTTTTAGCAGACTTTAAGTTTTCTTTCTAGAGCAGATTTAAGTTTACATAAAAACTGAAGGGGAAGTAAAGAGTTCTCATGTAGCCCTGCGCCCCCCACCCGACCCCATTTTCCCCTATTATTAACATCTTGTGTTAGTGTGGTATAGACCAAACATGATGCTGTCTTGAGCAAGACTGGAAGTTATGAGGTTGGTCTTAAGTGGTCACATTTGTGATATATTAAGAATATAAGGCTTAAAGAATGTGAGGACTGATTTTATATGGAGTGGGGGAGAAAGAAAAGACAATTTTGATTGAGCACTGGAATCAGTAGAGAAGCAGGTTTAAAGATATAAATTTGAGGGGCACCTAGGTGGCTCAGTCAGTGAAGTATCCGACTCTTGATATTGGCTAAGGTCACGATCTCACAGTTTGTGGAATCAAGCCCCACATTGGTCTCTGCACGGACTGCACAGAGCCTGTTTGGGATTCTCTCTCACGTGCTTTCTCTCAAATAAACATCATCTCTGTGGTGAGCACAGCAAAAACAGAGTAAACTAATGGCTAACTTTGGAGACCTTTGCACATATCAAATTGGAGACATGAAGAGAAGTCAATAAGATTGAGGTCAAAAAGTACAGCAGAAGATGAAACTCAAGAAAGACTACTTTTTCTTGAATCCAGGTGATTAAATTCCCTTATGAATATGACTGGGTATGTCAAATTGATATTTTCAGAAAGATGAAGACTGATAATGGACTTCTGGCTTTAAAAGTATGGGAAACATGTGTGTTCTTGACATCTTTGGGTAAAGACAAAGTGGTCAGAATATCACTCACTGCTGGGATTTAGGGGATGAAGTGAAGATAAATATATCTCGTTCAAGACTTTTTGTTGTGTAGGGAGGGAGTGAAATTTTGAGTAGCAGCAATGGAATGCATGCTTAAAGAAATCTGGTTTATTTTAAACATAAAATCTTTAAATATGCATGTATGTGTGTAAATACATATGTATGTACATCTATACTATAGATAAATATCTGAGATATATCAGATATATATGTAATCTTTATTGCTGAGCTATATAATCAGATATCACTATTATATAATGAGTGTGTGTGTGTGTGTGTGTGTGTATATATATATATATATATATATATGTATCTGTTGGCAAAAATAGATAGGACTCTGCATACATGGAAGGGCTGATCACAGGTAGGAGAAATTGCATCCATAGTGTCAGTAATGTTGGCAGAATATAATGGTTCTAACTGGTATAGTTTGGTAGATCTAATGGTGGGAGTGTGTAAATATTCCCTACTCCCATTTCTGTGTCTCAGTAAATTAAAAGGAAAGACTGTCAGCGGAGAGTGTGGAGAAGTGAGGAGGGATTACAGGTTGGAGGGAAGAGAGCAAGTGAAGTAGTCATTTTGAAGAATTTAATGCTGAATGGAGTACTAAGATGCTACTTGAGATGAGTGGTCCTGGATTTAAACCAAGACCTAGCACCATAGTTCTTCTATGACCTCATGCAGCTTCTTCCCTCAGCTGCAGACGGAACAGAGGGTTGCATTTTACCAAATCTTGAGTATCACAAGTAAGCTTTTGCAAAGGGTATGAAGGCAAGGAAATTGAGGTGTATGCATTCAAGTGATTATAATGCTGAGCCATTACATTTCTGTGTAAGAAGCAAAATCAGAAATGGGGGTGGGTAAAGAACAGCAAAGAAGTGGGGTCATCAAGATTATATGCCCCAGTGTTTGAAGTCTTGTAGTTAGTACTGAAAGGAGTTAGCTGGAAAGAGTAAGAAAAGTATGTTTGGAGAGTGGACTGCTTGATTAGAGACCCTAAAGGAGATGTCCTAACTTGTGAGGATAATATCTGCAGTATGACCTTAGGAGTGGATTCCTAAGGTCCGGTGGAAGACAAGATGACTGGAAGAGAAGAATTTGAGGAATTGAGAGTATAGGGTATTAAAAGTTGTTGTTTCAGATACTGTACTCAAAAGTAGAGTTGCAAAGAAATAGCAAGGTGCTAAAATATCAGTGATGGACACTGGACAGAGCTGTGTAAATGACAGCAATGAGCAGGGACAGGGAATACCATACCTATCCATCCAGTTCTCCATCTGTCATCTAAAGAAAGGGACAAAGGTCTGCAGTTAGAAATGAAGAGGTAAATAGAAGAGAGGTCACCTCCTTCACCTCCAGAATAGGGAAAAAAGTCATCATCTGAGAGGTGGCAATCAGCCTTATCACTGGCCTGTATAAAATACTTCTGTGGCTTCCCATTCCCACCAAACAACATTTAACTTCCTTAACATGGCATTCAAGGCCTTGTGCTTTCGGCCCTAGGTTCTTTTTCAAATTCTGTCCTCACTACCTACCCCAATCAGCCACACTTCACTTCCTCAAACTTGCCATTCATTCATCATTTAGCCTTCAGAGATGCTGTTCTTTTTACCCCTTCCTTTCATTTCCCTGTGCCCTAGTTAAGTGATAATCCCCATTTTTGTCCTCAATTTCTTACATTTCTTCCAAGAAGCTTTCTAAGTAGATTAAGCTGGCTGTCCCTGGTTGCCTCAATAGGGTACTAAATCTTCTTCAGGTTAATTATTTTTTCAGTTGTCTGTTTTCTCAAATTAAGTGTAATGTAAATTCCACAAAGCTAGAGATCATGCATTGGTTCAACAGATTTGAGCGTCAACTAAGTACTCATCATTATTATTGAAATTTTTATATCATCATTGCATCATTGCTATTTAATTAGGACCTAGAATTTGGTAAGCATTCGGTACATATTATCCTTCCATGTATAAATGCATGTGTGGGATAAATGAGAATTCACTTATTGGTATTTTATGTGGTAGTCACTGGTTATCTGTCACTCATAGCAATATTGCACATAAACACTGCTTAAGGGAAAAAGAAATTCCGTCTTGAAAATGGAATGCTTTTACTATGAAGTAGTTTTAATTTGCCTAAACCTTAAAGCTTACCTTCTCTATCAATCTGTCAGTAGTCTAAAATTTTGCTGATGTCATAATGTGTAAAACAGAACATTGAACAAGGTTTTCAACTGCCAGATCTTGAAAGTTAAAAAGTTCAATGTTACAAATGATTTACATCTGGACAGAGCATGCAGAACCTTCAAAATAAGTCTTTCCTGTTGCATATGGAAAATTCCATTTCTCAAAGTACATACATTGACATAATAAAAATTGAGTGCATGAAAAGAGAAGGGTATGTGCCTATCTTACGGCAAATGAGAAAATTTAAAAATGTGCTTTACATTGTTTTAGGACTTATTAGAGTTTGAAAACGATTTTAAGAGTGAAGCAAACTGTTTCCGTAAGATCACAGAGATGAAAATCACTTGCTGATGTCAGCTAAACTGTCATGTTGCCTCAAACAATGGGGTAATCCACCTCTACTGAATAAACTCTATTCATAAAGATCTGGTGAGCCCTACTTAACACCTGTGAGATGACATTACCAAACAGACAACTGTGGAAAACTTATGTTAGCTTTGAATGAAAGTTCTAATGAATAATACTAGAAGTAGAGGTTGAACCTCATTTGAATCCTACTCTGTCAATTCATGGTTGATGTAGCTGAGGAATAGAAAGACTCAATCATTTTTCAAACACTACCAAGTAAGGTGAGTGGGACCTCCCAGACCTTTCTCATACTTTCCCACCCCACATATGCTTATTTGTATTGTACATTTGGATGCTATTTCTATAATTGTGTTCTTTCCTAGAATTATTCCTATGTATAAAGTAGAAAAAAACAGGTAGATATACAGCAGGAAAAAGAAATAGCACATAATGTTTTGGGTGACAAAGGTGTCACCTTGAAGACCTTAACAAATTCTTAGTCTCTGCCACCTTCTCTTCTCCCATCTCCAGATATAATTATATATATAATAATATTTTTTTCCTAAAGTTCTTCCCGGCTTTAATAAAGAATATTTTAAGGACTCCAGGATTACCATTCTGGAACATCTGTTGATAGTCTGTCTTTATGCTGAGTCTCTAACATATTCTGCTTCATTCTGAGACATCACCTTTTTCTTAGCTTTGAGACTAGATTCCTCTCTTGATACACTGCTGAGTATTCCAGTTCCTTTTCACCTGAGACCCTGACTGAATCACAGCTGTCTTCTCCCTCAGAACGAGATTTCTCTCCTTTAGAAACCCATGCAAAGGGGTGCCTCAGTGGCTCAGTGAATTAAGCATCAGACTTTGGCTCAGGTCATGATCTCACAGTTTGTGGGTTCAAGACCCGCATCGGGCTCTGTGCTGACAGCTCAGAGCCTGGGGTCTGCTTCAGATTCTGTATGTCCCTCTCTCTCTGCCCCGACTCTGTTTATGATCTTTCTCTCTCAAATAAACATTAAAAAAAAAAACAGTGCAAATGACTGCAAGAGAGTTTTATGATGGAGGGTGATAATCGTATACCAACTCTAAGGACCACACCCTCCTAGATTCTTCCAAATCATGTTTAGAATGCCAATTTTGGAATTCCCTTGTGTATATTGTCTACCATAATGATTTCAAGTTAGGTTTGGCATTCCAGCTCTGGCTTACCTCCATCCGAGCATGTACTGAGTTCTGGATCTCAACTCTTACTCAGTTCCACTCTTGTACTCTTCTACCGTCGTGTCCAATTATGTCCTGAAATATGATCAGCCCTGGAACATAAAAATTGAAAATCAATGCATTACTTTAACTCTGAAAAGTTGATTTTGATTTGTTGATAGTGACACCAAAAAAGATGGCAAAATAGGTCATTCCTGAATTTGTTCCCCCTCACAAGAAGACTAACTATTTAGGGAAAAGACATCACTGGAGAGAATCCCGGAACATGAGAGGGAAGCTGAAGCACTACCCTGCAGCACAGAGACCAAGACATACTAGGTTAGAAAGAAGAACGGCTACTAGAAACTCATCTCCAATAACTCTAAAGAAATGGAGATATATGAACTGTCAGACAAAAATTCTGGATAATCCCCTTTAAAATTAGGAAAACAATGCTGAAGAAAATGAGAAGTTTGACGAAAATAGAAACCATTAAAAAAATCAGAAATCCTAGTGCTGAAAAATAAAACTGAACTGAAAAATTCAATAGAGAGCTTCAAAATCAGACTTGACCATGTTGAAGAAAGAATCAATGACCTGGAAGATGTTTGAAATTATCCAGTCATAGGAGCAAAAACAAAAAAGAATAAAAAATTATGAAGAAAGCCTATGAGACACAATGGAAAAAAAAAACCCACAATGTTTACATTATGGGAATTCCAGAAGGAGAAGAGAAAAAGGGGGAGAAAGTATATTTAAAGCAATAATGGCTGAAAACTTTGAAAATGTTGTGGAGAGTAATAGGCATCCAAGAGGCCTAAAGGATTACACATAGGTTGAATCCAAATAGGGCTACACCAAGACAAATAATTGTCAAGTCAAAGACAGCTAATTTTAAAAGCAGCAAAAGAGAAAAGTCACATATGAGGGAACCCCATAAGACTATTGGTAGATTTCTCAACAGAAACTTTTCAGTCCAGAAGATAATGGGACAATATATTGAAAACACTGAAAGAAAATAACTGTTAACCAAGAATTCTCTACCTTGCAAAGATGTCCTTCAGAAATGAGGGGATAGGAAGACTCTCCTCACCGCTGGAGAAAGGCTAAAGGGAGTTCCTTGAGTGGAAATAAAGAGATGCTAATGAACATCATAAAAACATAAAGCAGTGCAAAACTCACTGATAATGGTAAATATATAGTCAAAGTTGAATTCTGTAATATGGTAATGGTGGTGCATAAAGCATTTAACAAATCTAGTTGAAAAATTAAAAAAAATGAGTAAAAAGAACCATAACCATAATAACCTGTTATTTTTTATGCAATATAAAAAATATGTAAACTGTAACATTGATAATGTAAAATATGAGGAAGGGGAGAAGTAAAGTGTAAATCTAAGGAATTCCATTAAAGTTAAGTTGTTATTAAAATAGGATGTTATAATTTTAAATTATTTTAGGTAAGCCTCATGGTAGCCACAAAGGAAAAACCTGGAGTAATTGCACATAAGAACATGATTAAAAGAAGTCAAAACATACTGATCTCACATGGCATCAACACAGACACGCTGATACACATGTGCGCGCGCACACACACACACACACACACACACACACCTGAGTAAAAATAAGGAACAATGGATCTACAAAACCACCAGAAAACAACAGCAATAGTAAGTTATTATCAATAATTACCTTAAATATAAACATATTAAATTCTCTAATCAAAAGACATAGAATGGCTGAATGGATTTTAAAAATCATATTAAATGATATGCTGCTTATAAGACACTGACTTTATGCTTAAAGATACACATAGGGCTGGGTGGCTCAGTCGGTTAAGTGTCCAATGTTTGATTTCTCCCCAGGCCATGATCTCACATTCATGACATCGAGAGCCCCATATTGGGCTTCATGCTGAGTGTGGAGCCTGCTTAATATTCTTTCTCTCCCTCTGCCCTTCCCCCAGCACATGTGCTCTTTCTCTCTCAAAAAATATATGTATATAAAATTAGAAATCAACACTAAGAGGAAAATTGGAAAATTCACAAATATGTGGAAATTTAACAACATTCTCCTGAGTAACCATGGATCAAAGAATAAATTAAAGTATCTTGAGATGAACAAAAATGAAAACACAAATACCAAAACTTACAGGATGCAGCAAAAGTAGTTCTTAGAGGGAAGTGCATAGCAATAAGTGCCTACATTAAGAAGCAAGAAAGATCCTAATTCTACACCTTAAGGATCTAGAAAAAGAAGTACAAACTGAGTATAAAGCCAGTGGAAGAAAGGGAGTAATAAGGAATGGAACAGAAATAAATGAGATAGAAAACAGAAAATCAGTAGGTGAGACTAACCAAACTAAGAGTTGTTTCTTTGAAAACATAAGCGAAATTGATAAATCTTTACCTAGATAAACCAAGAAATAAAAATAGGAACCAAATCAACAAAATTATAACTGAAAAAGAAAATATTACAAATGACATCAAAAATAAAAAAATCATGAGTTTACTATGAACAACTATACCCCCCAAAAACCAGACATCCTAGAATAAAATGGAAAAAAAATTAGAGCCATAAACCACCAAGACTGACACAAGAAGAAATAGAAAGTCTGAATAGATCAATTAATAATAACAAGATTGAGTCAGTAAGCAAAAATCTAATGAAGAAAAACCCAAGACCAAATGCTTTCCTTTCGGTAAATTTTTGGTAAATTTGGTAAATTTTACCAAACATTTAAAGAAGAATTAATGCCAGCCCTTCTCAAACTCTTCCAAAAAAATGAAGAGGAGGGAATATTCCCAGACTCATTTTATCAGGTCATTGATACCAAAGCCAGAGAATGACACTACCAAAAAACTATAGAACAATATCCCTGATGAATAAAAATGCAAAAATTCTAAATAATTCTCAATACGAGCAAACTAAATTTGGCACATTAAAAGGATCATTCACCACAATCAAGTGGAAATACGTGTGGGATACCAGGATGGTTCAACAAAATCAAATCAAGCTATGTGAGACATCACATTAATAGAATAAAAGAAAAACTCGTATAATCATCTCAATAGATACATTTGAGAAAATTAAACACCCATTTATCATAAAACCTCTAAACAAATTATGTACCAAAGGAATGTACCTTGACATAATAGAGGCCATATATGATAAGTCCACAGCTCACATCAAACTAAATGGTAATAGGTTGAATTATTTTCCTCTAAGATCAGGAACAAAACCAAACAAGTGCCCACTCTCACCACTCCTATTCATCATAGTACCAGAAGTCCTAGCTAGAGCAATCAGGAAAGAAAAAGAAAAGCATCAGAATTGGAATGGAAGAAATAAAATTGTCTCTATTTGCAGGGGACATGATGTTATAGAGAGTCAATCCTAAAAACTCCACAAAAAAACCCTGTTAGATCTAATCAATAAATTCAATACAGTGTCAGGATACAAAATTAACACACAAAAAATAAGTAGCATTTCCAGACACTAACAACAAATTACCTGAAAAAGAAATTGTAAAAATCCCATTTACAAGAGCATCAAAAACAATAAAATACTTAGGAATGAATTTAGGAGGGAAAAGATCTCTCCAAAAACAAGATATTGATGAAAGAAATAAAAGACACAAATAAATAGAAAGGTATCCCATGTTCATAGATTGGAAGAATCAAAATGTCCATACTACCAAAAGCCATTCATAGATTCAATACAATTCTTACAATGATTCAAGTAGCATTTTTTTGCAGAGGGAGAAAAAAAACAATCCTAAAATTTATATGGAACCACAAAAGATCCAAATAGCCAAAAGAATCCTGAGAAAGAACAAAATGGAAGGCATCATACTTCCTGATTTTAAGCTATGTTAATCAAAACAGTATGGTACTGGAAAAAAACAGACAATAGATCAATGGAACAGAATTGAGAGCCCATAAATAAACCCAAGCATATACAGTCACCTTATGTTTGGCAAGGGAGCCAAAGATACTCAGTCTATAAAAGACAATCTTTTCAATAAATGGTTCTGGAAAAATTGAATATTCACAAGAATGAAGACCTCTACCTTATAACACATAAATTAACTAGTAATGTATTAGAAATTTAAACATTTACATAAATTAACTAGTAATGGATTAGAATTTTAAACATAAGACTTGAACCAGGAAACTCCTTAAAAAAGCTCCTTGACATGGTCTTGGCAGTGAGTTTTTAAATTTTTTTTTAACGTCTTATTTATTTTTGAGACAGAGAGAGACAGAGCATGAATGGGGGAGGGTCAGAGAGAGGGAGACACAGAATCTGAAACAGGCTCCAGGCTCTGAGCTGTCAGCACAGAGCCCGACGCGGGGCTCGAACTCACAGACCGTGAGATCATGACCTGAGCTGAAGCCGGCCACCCAACCGACTGAGCCACCCAGGCGCCCCGGCAGTGAGTTTTTAGATATACCTAAAGCATAAGCAGCAAAATAAAAATAAACAAGTAGAATTACATAAAACTAAAGAGCTTCTGCACAGCAAAAGAAAGTGAAAGACAATGGGAACGGGAAAAATTACTTGCAAATCATATATGTGATAAGGTGTTAATGACCAACATATGCAAAAATGCATAAAATTTCAATATATACTATTTAAAAGTATATAAATATTTATAAAAAATTGTATGTTTATGCGATACTTCAAAAATATTTATTGAGCTTTCCCTAAAATTCTCAATGTCAGTGATACAAGGGAAAACTGAATGTTCATAAATATCTACTGTAGAAAACTTCCTATAATTATTCATATATCTTTATTCAAATATAAATAGCCCAATCTATACATATTTTAAAGTATAAAATCAGGTATATTTATCCATCTTGAATTAAAAAAAAACACAACGCATTCATTTTTCTTCCACCAAAAGGAAAAAAAACCTGTTATTCAGTATTTCTTGATAATTTATACCAATATAAATTTCTTATATTTATAGTCATTAAGTGTGAAACACATCAAATAATAAAGTCTTAGATATATAATTGTGTGATTTATGTTTTATCTAATTTTCAACACCAGCAGACCCACACATATGAATAATTACAACTCTGGCATATATACATTTTATTTTATTTTTTAATTTATTCTGAGAGAGAGAGAGAGAGTGGAGGAGTGACAGAGACAGAGGGAGAGAGAGAGAATCATGAGCAGGTTCCATGCTGTCAGCGCAGAGCCCAACGTGGGGCTTGTACTCACAGACCATGAGATCATGACCTGAGCCAAATCGAGAGTTGGACGCTTAACCAGGTGTCCCACATATATACTTTTCCAATTCCCAAAACTCTCAACTTTATTGCAGTATGAAGGAGAAATGGCTCATTAAGAATATCATAGCCCTAGGGCACCTGGGTGGCTCAGTCAGTTAAGCATCTGACTTTGGCTCAGGCTCAGGTCATCTCATGGTTTGTCAATTTGAGTCCTGCTTTGCAGCAGGTGAGCTGGAACCCCACTTCAGGTGAGCCCTGCTTCTTTCTATCTCCCTCTCTGCCTCTCAATCTCTGCCCTTTGCTCACTTAATATGTGCTCTCATAAATAAAGAAATGAATGAATAAATAAATAAACAAATAAAGCCCTAAAGGGTTAGTATCCACACTATATAAAGAACTTACACAAATCAACACCAAAAAAACAAATAATCCAATTAAAAATGGACAGAAGACTGAGACAATTCTCCAAAGATATGCAGATTGTCAACATCATTAATCAGGGAAATGCAAATCAAAACTACAATGAACTGTCACCTCACACCTGTCAGAATGGCTAAAATCAACAAGAAACAACACGTGTTGGTGAGGATATGGAGAAAAAGGAACCTAGTGCACTGTTGGTGGGAATGCAAATTGGTGCAGACATGGTGGAAAATAGTGTGGAGGTTCCTCAAAAATTTAAAAATAGAACTATGGGTCTAGGAATCACATACTGGGTATTTACCCCAAGAATACAAAAACAGTAACCCAAAAGGATATATGCACCTCTATGTTTTTGCAGCATCATTTACAATAGCCAAATTATGGAAGCAGACCAAGTGTCCATCAATAGATGAATGGATTAAGAAGTAGTATATATAATTTATATATATGTTATACACACACACACACATATACACAGAAGGGAATACTATTCAGCCATAAAAAAGAATGAATTCTTGCCATTTGCAACAACATGAATGTACCTAGAGGGTATACTACTAAGTGGAATAAATCATAGATAGACAAACAACATATGATCTCACTCATGTTGAATTTAAGAAATAAAACAAAGGAAAAGAAAGACAAAATAAGAAAAAGACTCTTAACTATAGAGAATTAATCGTTACCAGAGGGGAAGTGGGGGGGGGGGAAATAGGTGAAGGAGATTAAGAGTACACTTATCATGATGAGCACTGAGTAATTTATAGAATTGTTGAATCACTATATTGTACACCTGAAACTAACATACTAGTGTATATCAACTATACTGGAATTAAAATTTAAAAAAATAAAAATTTCATGGGTTCAGAGTTCTGAGTTTTTAAATACAAGTAGTCATTCCTTTTAAAAATAGTTCTAGATTGAACAATCCTAAAATATATATATTTATAAATATGTGTTTATAAATATATGTTCATAAATATAAATATATATATATTTTTTAACCTTTTATATTAGGTAACCAAAATATTTTATAATACCCTGAAAAATGTTTGAAAAAGACACAACTTAAAATATCACTGGTGAAAACTAATATGATTTTTATTTTAGAAGTCAGAAAACATTTAAGTCTACACTGGACATTTGTTTTCTCTTGAACATAAATTAATACCCAAAGATATCACTATTTCCCATTATTATATATTGTATACAAGAAAACTTAGAATTTTACTTCCTTCAACACAATAAAATGTTCCTTGTTAAATTTTCATTTTACTGGATCATTATGTGAAATATTTTACTATTGAACTTAGTTTTGATTTTTGTGTGAAGAGAACATTCTGATTAGAACAGAACAATATGTTCCTGGGTGTTCCCTTTGAATGGCTCACAAGGAATAAAGAATATGAATCTTTTATCAGAATGCTTGGTAATCCAAAATGGAAGCCTAGATACTAAATAATATTTTCTCTTTAAATTTTCATTTGCAGGTAAAAATAGCTGACCTAACATAATAAATAGTGTCATCATGTAGAGAATACAATAAAACATAAAAACAGAATATGTTTTTAATATATTTTAACAGTACTTGAGTTGGTCTCTTAACTCTTCCTTGCCCATCTGTGACTATGGTCTTGTCATTTACTTGCTTAAATCTCAAATTTTTGTAATTACTATAATTACAATACCTACTTTTATGGTTGTAGTAAAACTTGATGAGATCAATATTTATATTGATAAATTACTATAATAACAGCCATTATAAGTTTATAATAAAAATTAGGTTATTATATATATTATATGTTAAAAACTAGGACATTCAATTAAGGACTTCTACATACTGTAACATTAAACACTAAACACCTGACCCAAGACCTAGTTAATTATGCATGATTGTTTCATATTGTAAGATGCAGTGTTTCTTTACTCCCCTCTAAGATTTTATTAAATCAACTACATGTATTTCAATGGTTAAACTTAGGTAACTTTCTGCATTAGTCCTCATTCTATAGATGAGGAAAGTGGATCCCACAGAAGCTAAATGATTAGCCCAAGATCATACCACGAAAATGTGTACATCAGTTTACTTCCAGATCTAACTCCATTTGTTTATCTTGCCAAGTAGACCATACATTGTGTGAAAATTTCAGAAGCTAGATGGAGTTTACAATTTTCACCTGTCTTTGTGTGTGTGTAGTATTCAATCTCAGTCTCAGACCCAGAAGATACTTAAAAAAAAAAAAAATCTCCTCTATTTTCACTTAACATAGTTGTTAAAATCCCTCCGCATTACAGTGTATTTGTGTAATCTGCTGTAAGGTAGAGCCTCTGGGGTGCACATCCACAGATTTGCTCTGTCTGCTCTCCCCGGGAGCAATGCCCAACCGCACCCATCTTTCAGCCCCCAGAAACAATCCTGCAACAAATACCCTGGCTCTTGCGTGGGAACTTCCCTGGGAGATGACTGGGAACAGGGTTAACATAAATTAAAATAAATATACACAAAACAAAGGACACACTGTGCCACAATACACTTAAAAAGCTACACAAAATCCTCCTTCAAGTGGCTGCACGGGGCAGAGGTGAATGGGATGGGATAGGAGTGTAAAAAGGAATGTATACACGGAAAGAATGGCTTCGCATGGAGGAACAAATGTGATAAGAAATAAGTGAGATTAATTAAGCCTGCAGCACAGAGCCCCAAAGAAGAAAAAAAAAAAAAAAAAAAAAAAAAAAATATATATATATATATATATATATATATATATATATATATATATATTGTTCTCTGCTGGGCTTCCCATTGCCATTTCATTCCAATAGAATGAGGGCTGTCACTTCATCATTTTTCAGAGCATATATGTATAGACAACAATAAAGCTGAACAAGAGGAATAAACTGCCAAATATTCAAAAAACAAATATAAAAGGTAAAGGATGGTAATCTAATGAGCACTGTGCATGGATTTAAGAGGAGAGAAAACTAACAGAAGATCAGGATCTAAACCTTTCCACAAAACCTGGAGAGGATTTAGCAGAGGATAGGACATGCCTGCCAAGTTTGGTGTGTCCGAAGGGGAACCTAAGTGCTGGGCAATGGAGGTGGCTCGTAAAGTAAAAGGAGAACAAAGTCATGATAAAGGATTGCAGGAAATTGGTGACCTTCACGTTATTCAGGGCAAGCAGAATGAAATCATTAGAGTGACTTAGATTAGAAATACAGAGAGACTGGGCTGCTGGACTTCTGTCCGTATTGCTGTGCTTGTTGTGTCTTCATTTTAGAGAACTCTGGATGGCTCTACTGAATGTTGGCGCTGTTACGGACACAGACAGTGCTGTCCTTGCCTATGTGGTCCAGTTGAGGTGTCAGACCAGAAATAATTAAAACGAGCACATAATTACAAAGGGCCCTTAAGCACTGGAAGGGAAAGAAACATGAAAAGAACATCTTTACATTTATTTTGTTCCATTCAAACTTCCTATACTTAGGCTTGAAAATCCCCTGCCACACTAAAACCTCTTCTTGGAAGCCTCCAGTATATTCTAACATCCAACATAGAGGTTAGGAAGTAACAGATATTAAATGAACAGTCTGGTTGTTATAGTCAAGTCAGATCTGGGGTCTGTGGTCACTGCCCGTGTCCCCGTGCAAACCTGCAGATTTGGCCTCTTTCTTATTTTAACTCGTCTTACCCGAAACACTTACAACATTTTCATAGATAAATGTGAATTTCAGTCTATCGTTATTCTCACAATCCTAAAATTAGTGAGGTGCAAATTAATGAGATTTACCAAAGTATATTTAGGGCTAGAAAAGGATTTCTGTGTCCTTCCAAATAAAGGCTTGTTTTTAAATTAGCTGTTAATTTAGATAATTACTGGTTTGTAGGTTTAAACAAAGTGTCTCTCACATTCATCATTGCTGATGATATCAGACTTTTGAAAAGATTCATCTTTTGACACCAGAAGGCATTAAAATGTGAGGCCAGAATTAGCTAAACTGTAATAATGTGATAATTGCTAAGTGTAAAGCCACACCAACAACGTATTTAGCAAAACACTAACACTTTTAGTGTGAACTTATGGCGTTCAGTAGTAGCTTATTCTTTCCATCTGTTGAAGTGATTTTTCTTCTTTTGATTCTTCTCAAACTAGAAGACGATACATTAATTTTGCATGTTATGCTAACAGGTACAGACTACAATGAAATAAGAACTTCTTTAGCTGCAAGCTATTTTACATATGTACTACTAGTAAAAGCTGTTATCACAACTATGTTCAATGAGAACCAAAGTTATGAATTTGAGTCTCACTGTTGGTAGCTTTTTCTCATTAGACCGGGCGTTCTGACAGTTGACTAGACATTACAATCATTTGAGAAGCTTTTAAAGATACTCATGCACAAGTCCCCCCTTTAACAACTGACTCAGATTCTGGAGACGAGACTTGAATATTAGTGTTTAAAAAATCTTCTGAAGTGTTTCTATCATGCAGACAGAAAATCAATGTATTAGACATTAAACCTTATTATATTTTATCCATCTCTATAGTCTTTCACCCAGAATTGTAGCAAGCCCCTAAATGAATGTTAGTTTGATAAAGAAATCCATGCATTACTTAAAGCATGAATATCATCTTAGAGTTAGGTGATTCTTCTTCCCATTACCATAAGACTTTTATTTTTCAATTACGAGGCTCACTCTTATCACCTACATCTTGGTTTGGGGGGAACAGGTGTCTAGAGTCTGGACACTCCTTGACCGTGATTTACATCTCTTTAACATAAAATATTCACCAGTATTTTGAAAGCTCTCTTACATAGAAAAGCTATTACTAAATAGAGAAAACAAAACAAGAGTATTGAATTACACTAGGGGGAAAAGAGCTCAATAAAAGGATGAAACTGAAAAGTATATCCAATTAACAACCCAGAAAATTGAGTGATTCAGCTTGTATTAATTTTGTAAGTAAATCATTTGAGATTTAAATACTTTTGTATTGGTTAAAATGCAGTTAACAGTTTGCATTAGAAAATAAACATTTCTACAATTTGACCTATCACTGAGAAGCATAGAAAATTGGGAATACTGTGTATATGAAGCATTCATAATAATTCCACCTAGAAATTTTTTTTATCCCATGGGGAAAAAAAAAGATCTACAGAAAAGAATCCAAATGACCTAAATGAGGGAGGATTGGTTAACTAAATAAACTTATATTCAAGGAAATAAATATCACATATTCCCTTGAAATACCAAGTATGAGAACTACACAGCAACATGAAAACCGGATATGGCAATTGAAAAGCAGAGGATATTATTTGCAAACAATGATTGCAATTATGCGTAAAACTGCCTAAATGTTGGAAATCAATGCACTGAAGGATACCACCGTGCAGTGGATAATTTGACTTTTTCCCTTTATTTTTCCTTCTTTATGTAATGTGATCTTACTTTACAAATTGCAAAATGTTCCTTGGCAAACCTCATCTCAATCATCCTTTAGCCTTCCTGACACTATTTCTGCAGTGTGAACATCCATATGTCTTCGTAATTATTTTTTTAATGTTTTTATTTTTATTATTGAGACACAGAGAGAGACAGAGCATGAGCAGGGGAGGGGCAGAGACGGGGAGACACAGAATCTGAAGCAGGTTCCAGGCTCTGAGCTATCAGCACAGAGCCCGACGCGGGGTTCAAACTCATGAACTGCAAGATGGTGACCTGAACCCAAGTCAGACACTTAACCAACTGAGCCACCCAGGCATCCCCGTAATCATTTATTTTATACTCCTTTCTTCTTAGACACTAGAGGCATAATCTTGTAAATTTGGCTGACACCTGTTCTGTCTATAATAGCTTGCTTATTACCCTATTATTCATTAGGCTTTTCTTCTGTATTTATTAAAGTGGTCAGTTATTTTCAGTATTTTAATCTGGCCATAGATGTTATTAGTCCTGCAGTATGGGAATGAAGTCTCAGTTAAATTTCACAAATTACATATTTTGAAATTATGTATTCACAGAGATGTCAATGAAATGATGAAAAAAGAATGTTTACCTTCTAACATGCATACATCAAATTGTGTTTTGTTTTGTAAATATGCCTTAAGAAAAGAACTCATCCAAAACACTGGATTTCTTAATTTGTTCATTTCTTTCATTAAGCCCTACGTTTTCTCTTATGAGCCCCCAAATATGTATTCTCTCTACAACGTAGAAAATTAATATTTCATTTTCATTTATTTGAAATCTGTTGACTCAGGGAGTTTGAAACCTCATATTTGACAGTTTCAATTAAGAATTAATTTCAACTAATTATACTTTGAAGAATTTGCTACCATAAATTTAAAAAAACTCAGCAGTGAAAGTGACAGAATTTTCTTTGCTTTCAATGATAAGTCAAACTGTGGAAGCGTTGCTTGCTATTACAAAATCTTATTTCCGTGAGGACTATGTTCATTCCCATCCACCGCCAGAAACAGTGATGACCTTTCATCAGAGAAAAACTGATATTTGACAACTGCAATCAAATAATCCAAATTACAATATTCCTATGAGTTGATGCTGTTTTGGGTCAATCCTCTCTGGTGCTCAACTGCTTGGATGTAGAGGTGTAGAACATGGAAATATTTTGTGTACTGAACACATAGTTCAATACTTCTATTTCTAGGTTTCAAACATGAAATGTTCCCAAATACTTTTCCGCATTGAACTCTGGTTCCCAAACTTTCCGTTGGAGAACAGCACAAATCCCCTTTGCAAAATAAATTACAGGATCGTGCTCATCCTTTGTGCTTGGGATTATATTCTCTCCACAGAAAAGGGCAGCAAGGATTAAAATACGATCATACACACTCATTCTCATACAATATAACACAGTCCATCCTCTTGGTCACAGAGTTTGTCAGCCTTCCTTCTTCAATTTTTTTTTTCTCTCCCCAAGAGAAATTACCCAAGCAATTCTTGGTAATCTTCCTCACAGTCAAAGATCTTACAATAATATGTACCTCAGAAATCAGCATGTCTGATTGCTCCAGAAGTCTATGTACTCAAACAGCACGTGATTTAACCCCTTCCCCCCCACACCCAATGTACTATATCAAAACTGCAGGGCAATAAAGACCCCATATAGAAAGGAGATCATTGAAAATATTTATGAAATCTAACTCATGAAATCTAACTCTATTATGCTATTATGCTCTGTTATGGGAAATGCTTATTTGACCTTGGTTCTGCCCCCTGAAAAGAGTTGCCTATTCTGCAGTTTTCGGTTTTGTTTTGTTAATTTTTTTAACGTTTATTTATTTTTGAGAAGAGAGAGACAGAGCATGAGCAGGGGAGGAAAGACAAAGAGGGAGACACAGAATCTGAAACAGGCTCCAGGCTCTGAGCTGTCAGCACAGAGCCCAACGCGGGGCTCGAACTCACTGGCTGTGAGCTCGAACTCATGGACCGTGAGATCATGACCTGAGTGGAAGTCGGATGCTTAACCGACTGAGCCACCCAGGCGCCCCTACCTATTCTGCAGTTTTATATGGTCCTTGGTTTTACTTTATAGGAGGTCCATATATATCCATACTGTATCCATATTTGAATGGCAATGGATATTATGGACATGATTCCATCTCAAGGTGCTGACAGCATGCTCAGCCAGCTTTCTGCCCATGGAAATTTAGAAGCATGAGAATGGATGGATTCAGTCGAGTTTGGAAAATTACTCTTTTATCCCAGGCCAGAGGTTCATTTGCCGGTATAACGTTCACAAAAATTTAGTAGTCTTTTTTTTTAAAATTCCATTAACTTACACAAGTCAATTGTCACATCTGTAAATCTTTTGCAGATGTTCCATTATCTCCGAACTATTCATACTTACCTTGAATCTGGGAGATGTTCTGGTAGAAGGACAATATCAATCTCTTCTCTCTGTGCCAAATAATTTACAGGGAACATAATTTAGGAGATTAAGAGCTTTTAACAACAGACTTGATGACTACACCATTGATTTGATCCTTACCAGAAAATTCAACTTTAACTGACATTTATTTTTCAAATAAATGATGAAGAAAAGAGAATGAGGTCTTGCCATTTGTGACAACATGGATGCACCTAGAGGGTTATTATGCTAAGTGAAGTAAGGCAGAGAAAGACAAATACCATATGACTTCATTCACGTGGAATCTAAAACTGTGAAACCTGAAACCATTAAATTCCTAAAAGAAAACACAGGAAGTAATCACTTGGATATCAGACTTAGCAGCATAGTTATGGAACATTTCTTCAAGCAAAGGAAAAAAAAAGCAAACACAAATGATTGGGACTATACCACAATATCATTTACAAATAATATACCTGAAAAGGGGTTAGTATTCAAAATATATAAAGAACTCACAAAACTTATAACTGAAAAATTTCAATTTCATTGAAAAATGGTCAGTAGACCTAAATAGATATTTTTCCAAAGATGATATACAGAATGGCCAACAGACTCATAAAAAGATGCTCAACATCTCTCATCATCAGGGAAATGAAATTTAAAACCCACAATATGATATCACTTTATACCAGTCAAAATGGCTAAAATCAAAAAGACAAGACATAACGAGTTGGTGAGGATGTGAAGAAGAGGGAACACTCATGCACAGTTGGTGGGAATGCAAACTGGTACAGCCACTGTAGAAGAGGATGGAGGTTTCTCAAAAAAATAAAAATGTAAATATTATATGATTTAGTAATTCCACTATTGGATATTTGCCAAAATTAAAAAAACATTAATTTGAAAAGATTACAAACCCCTTTTTATTGCAGCATATTTATAGTATCCAAGGTATAGAAGCAACCCAAGTGCCCATAGAAAGATGAATGGATTAAAAAGACGTGCGTGCGCACACACACACACACACACACACACACACACACACCTATTATTCACCATAAAAATAAGAATGAAATATTGCCATTTGCAACAACATAGGTGAAGCTTGAGTGTGTAATGCTAAGGTAAATAACCCAGTCAGAGAAAGACAAATACCAAATGATTTCACTCATATGGAATTTAAGAAACAATTGAGCAAAGGGTGGGGGCGGGGGAGGAGAAAGACAAACCAAGAAATAGACTCTTAACGAGAGACAACAAACTGATGGTTACCCGTGGGGAGATGGGTGAAATAGGTGATGGGGATTAAAGAATACACCTATCATGATGAGCACTGAGTAATGTATAAAATTGCTGAATTACCGTATCATATATGTGAAACTAATATAACACTGTATGTTAACTATATTTAAATTTTTAAAAAAATTAATAAAAAAGAAAAATATGTGAAAAAATATACACAGTGTGTGTGATGTGTATATTTATATTAAAAAAGATGTGATTATATATATATATATATATATATATATATATATATATTACACATACACACAGTAATTTTATTCAGCCATAAAAAAGAATGAGATTTTTGCCATTTGTGACAACCTAGATGGATCTTCAGGGTATTATGCTTAGTGAAATGTCAGAGAAAAGTATCATACAATTTTATTTATATGTGGAATCAAAAAAAATGAATAAACAAAACGCAGAAACAGACTCATAAATACAGAGAACTGGTGGTAGCCAAAGAAAGAGGGATAGGGGATGATAAAATAGATGAAGGGGATTGGGGGGGGGGGGAAGGAATCACAGATACAATGTCCTCCAAAAAGTCATTGCTAGAAACAGCAGGGGACAATGTATGAGCTTTGCTGGCCAACGATTCTTCTTTCGGGTGCTTTATTAGAGGAGAAACCCTAGTTTGCTTGACTAGAATAGTATTGATTAAAAATAAAATCTCAAAATGTGAAATGTGTTCTGTTACAGAATTACCACTTGGAAAAATGATTCCGTGTTTTTCTTTCTTTCTTTCTTTCTTTCTTTTTTAATTTCTAACTGTTTGGCATTATCAGGAAACAGTCTTACCAACCAGGGAACTGATACTTTTCAAGTCATAAGTTGTCCAACAGGAGCAGATGTGGTGACTGGAACACCATCTGAAGTAACTGCCGCCATGTGGTGACAGTCCCACGAGAACATTACCATTTGAGATTGTGTTTCCTTCCCAAAGAATCTCTCTGTGGTTTGTAATTGTAACTCGAATCACCTCCTCATTGCAGGTGTCACGCTGCTCATGACACTGAGTTTTCCACCTTCCAGAAATCTCTTATATACTCCGTAAACCATTAACAAGTTGACCTTACCCAACGAAACAAGATGCCTACATTTTTTTTCTAAACACCAGAGAGCCCTGAGGAGAATACATATTATAATATATGACATAACATACGATCATGACATATATCACATTTCTCTGACGTATAGGCTTAAAGCTGAAAACATCAAGCTTCAGTAATACTGGGCCCACATGGAAACACACACACAGAGGACCATGACCAAGCATATTTGGAGTTGTAGAGCACACATAAAGAATATACTACTGTCATCACAAAGATGAGCATGTTGTCTATATATTTTTCTCTTCTCTTACATTTGACTTTTTACTGATTTCTAGTTTTTAAAATGTGAAGATTTTTATCTCAATGAAACCATATGTTAATAAAGGGGGAAATGCTTTATATAAGCTATAAGATGCTACTTTGAGGTTATTCAACATGTGCTCACACATAAGGTGCCTCACTCTTCCTTTTGGCTAAGTCCCCGTTTCAGTTCTTCCATTGGACCTCTGATTCTTTACTTCAGACTCCTTTTGGTCCACACAGTTGTTTGCATGTGTCAGTTCCACTATTTTTGCCTGGTATTGTCTGCTTCATTTATAGTGGGCATGTTGAAAGCCCGACAATTCCTTTGAAAAGAAAACAGAAATTCCATTATTTATAATTTGCTTTGATAAGGTCGGAAGAATGGCAACTTCTTCTGACAAAGGAGAAGAACATTTTAGGAAGAATTCAGATGAACCATCTCTTCAACTGGGACTCTTTATTTCTGCAACAAAATACGATTAGCATATAACCATAAATGGAAACTTTATTTTTGTGTGAGTAGAATGGCTGGAAAACAATGTAAATTTATGTTCTTGAATGAATGATCCATTTTCTGTTATGCAAATATGGTTTGTATGTATGCTTTCCAAAAGAGGAAATCACATATTCACAAATGAAGAATAAAATAAAAATAAATGCGAGAAGAGCTGTTCCTCTGCTAAATTAGGATAAGTATTAAAAGTTAACTCTCTGCTTTTAATTATTTTTCTAAGAACAAAGGTTTTGTGCTGCTAAAGTCCTGCTGCGAACATTCCCCTTCTAAAAACCACATGGTTTGGGCTAAGATACCTGGAGTAAGGGTCCTACCCTAGGAAGAAACGGAATAAACCTATCATTAAATGACTGTATCTCCAACCAACCTTGTTATAAATATAAGGTATGAGTCAATATATTACACTAATTGGCCTCAGATTATCACTAATGTAGCTTCTCATAAAATGTGTTGGGCCAAGTTAACAGTACTGTTATTGCAGAAAACATCTAGTTTTTCATCATATTGTAATCCTTTAAGAAAAACATCTAAAACTATTTATTTAAATTTCAGAAAAATACTGTCATGGTACTTTATGAAAATCACATGAAATGATACTAGTTAAAAATGTATAGTTAAATTGTTTTCCAACAAGTAGGCAGACAACCGAAAATAGTATTCTTTCCCACATATTATACTGCTGCCACTACCACTAATAATAATCAAGAGTCAGAGATCCAAGAGTAAAAATAAAGCCATAAAGCATTAGAAAATACTGCGAAAACATTTGGATCCTTTTTAAATTACCAAACAGGGGAAGTTTTTCTAAGCACAATCTCATTCATGAGATCATAGCTTTAAAATCTCATCACATAAGTATACAACTTGTGTGTGTGCAAAAGAATGAAACTAGACCACTTTCTCACACCATTCACAAAATTAAACTCAAAATGGATGAAGGACCTGAATGTGGACAGGAAACCATCAAAAGCCTAGAGGAGAAAGCAGGAAAAAACCTATGTGACCTCAGCCGCAGCAATTTCTTACTCGACACATCTCCAAAGGCAAGGGAATTAAAAGCAAAAAATGAAGTATTAGGGCCTCATCAAGATAAAAAGCTTCTGCGCTGCAAAGGAAACAATCAACAAAACCAAAAGGCAACCGACGAAATGAGAAGAGATATTTGCAAATGACATATCGGACAAAGGGCTAGTATCCAAAATCTATAAAGAGCTCACCAAACTCCACACCCAAAAAATAAATAAGCCAGTGAAGAAATGGGCAGAAAACATGAATAGACACTTCTCTAAAGAAGATATCCAGATGGCCAACAGACTCATAAAAAGATACTCATCACGCATCACCAGGGAAATACAAATCAAAACTACAATGAGATATCACCTCACGCCCATCAGAGTGGCTAAAATGAACAAATCAGGAGGCTATAGGTGCTGGCGAGGATGTAGAGAAACGGGAACCCTCTTGCACTATTGGTGGGAATGCAAACTGGTGCAGCAACTCTGGAAAACAGTGTGGAGGTTCCTCAAGAAATTAAAAATAGACCTACCCTATGACCCAGCAATAGCACTGCTAGGAATTTACCCAAGGGATACAGGAGTACTGATGCAAAGGGGCACTTGTACCCCAATGTTTATAGCAGCACTTTCAACAATAGCCAAATTATGGAAAGAGACTAAGTGTCCATCCACTGACGAATGGATAAAGAAGATGTAGTTTATATATACAATGGAGTACTACTTGGCAATGAGAAAGAATGAAATCTGGCCATTTGTAGCAACGTGGATAGAACTGGAGAGTGTTATGCTAAGTGAAATAAGGCATACAGAGAAAGACAGATACCATATGTTTTCACTCTTATGTGGATCCTGAGAAACTTAACAGAAGACCATGGGGGAGGGGATGGAAAAAAAAAAGTTACAGAGAGGGAGGTAGGAAAACCATAAGAGACCCTTAAGGACTGAGAACAAACTGAGGGTAGATGGTAGTTGGGGGAGAGGGGAAATTGGGTGATGGGCAGAGAGGAGGGCACTTGTTGGGATGAGCACTGGGTGTTGTATGGAAACCAATTTGACAATACATTACATATAAAACATATCAGCTGATAGCCTTATGGGGTTTCCCTTGTATGTGACTATTTTGTTTTCTCTGGCTGCTTTTAAAATTCTTTTTCCATGCTTTTTGCCATTCTCATTTCTATGTAAGAGACATAGCGTTGATCTCCTTGGGCTGATTTTTTAGGGGGCTCTTTGTGCCTCCTGGATCTAGATTTCTGTTTCCTTCCCCAGATTTGGGAAGTTTTTAGCTACGATTTCTTCATATACACTCTGCTTCTCTTTCTCTTTTTCCTTCTGAGATCCTTATGATGTGAATGTTGTTATGCTTGATGATGTCTATGCATTCCCTTAATCTATTCTCATTTTTTTTACTAATCTTTTTTTTCTCTTCTTTTTAGCTTGGTTACTTTCCATTACTTTGGACTACAGGTCCCTGATCCGTTCTTCTGCTTCTTCTAGTCCACTATTTATTCTACTACTATATTTTTCATTTCATTTATTGAATTCTTCTCTGATTGGTTCTTCTTTAATGTTTTCTATCTTTTTGTTGAGGGTCTCACTGAAATATTCTCTTCTCAAGCCCAGTATCTTTATGAACTTTATTTTATTTCCTTATCAGGCATATTACTTATCTCCATTTCATTTGGCTAGAATTTTGCCCTGTTCTTTCATTTGGGATACATTCCTCTGTCTCCATTTTCTCTCTGTTTCTATGTGTTAGGATAGTCGGCTACATCTCCTGCCTTTTAAAGTAGTGGCCTTATAAAGAAGAGATCCTGTAGTGCCCTGTGGTGCAATGTCCCCTGCTTACTGCAACCTGGTGCTTCATGGGTATCTCTTATGTGTGTTGTGTGCATCCTATTGTTGTGGATGAGCTGTATTTGCCTTCAGTCTAGTCATTTGCAATGGTTCTCTTTGCCTGTTGTGGGTAGGGTTTGGTTCCTGTGGTGTTAATGGGCCAGTCTGGGGCCTTGGTCTTGAGTTGGGTCAGATCAGACATTTGCCAGATCTATGGTAGGACCAAACTGCAGGGTGCTCTTCCTGTGTTGTCCTGTGTTGTCCTATGTTTTCATTGGTGGGCAGGGCCTGTAGTCACACCAGATGTCTGCCCCTAGCCCACTGCTAGGGCCACAGCTGAATTTGTGTGTGTGGTTATCTTCCCCTTTCCCTAGGGCAGGAGTCACTTTGGAGTGATGCCAGCCCCTGTTGGGGTTTCTTTCTCACTGCTATGCTTATGATGCTGCTTTGGATGGATTCTTGTTGAGGGTCTGTTGGTGGGGCCTCAGAACATGAGGGCAGGGTGCATGGTATTAGCAAGGTTTGCATTGGATGCTATGGGAGGGGACCTGTAGCTGCTTTGGAAAACTTCTTTCCAGTCCTGGTTGAAGGGGGTAAGTTGCAGGAGAATGCAGGGGTCAGGCGTATTATTAGCAAGCTAGATCAAGAGTGTTTGTTCTGTGCTGGTTCCAGCAGGTGACTGTGTATCTAGGCTGGGGGTCAGGGGAGGGAAGTGGTGCTCTCTAGCTCTTTTGTTCTTGGAGAAGTCTCCTAATGATCCCTGCCCCTATAGCACACATTGAGATTAGTCAATAATTCTTCCCATATACTAGGTGTTTTTCAAACTGCTGTTTCTATGCTATATCTGTTTGTTATCTCTTCAAGGGTGGGATTCAGTTTTTTTATTACCCTCTGGCTTTCAGAGCCAACCTACTGATTTTTAAAGTTCCAGGTATTAAGCCCCACCTATTACAAGAACTTGTGTAGTTAATCTATCTAGTTTTTATCACCAAATATTATGGAGATTCATCTTCCCAGTGTGAGTTCCCTGTGCCTGGGATGCCTAATGTAGGTTCTGTCCCTCTGGCCTGTCCACTCCTGCAGTGTCCCTCCCTCCTGCAGACAGCACCATGGGTCCAACCTTGTCTCTGCCCTTCCTACCCTCTTTGATCTGGCTTCTTCTCTACATTTAGCTGGAGAGAGCATTCTACTGGTCTTCCAGTCCTTTTCTACATTATTTACAATGATGTGGCTATTATCTAGGTATATCCATGGGATGAGGTGAGCTTAGGGTCCTTCTGCTCTGCCATCTCCCCTGGAAGTCTCACTTTGTTTACTTTATTTAAAGAAAACTAACAAAAACAACTCTGAGATGTGCATATAGGGAAAAAAAGAGAATAAAAAAAGGAGGAAGGAAGGAAGAAGGCAAGAAAGGGAAGGGAGAGATGGAGGAAGGAAGAAGGCAGGAAGAAAGGAAGAAAGGAAGGAAAAAACACAAAACTTTGTCAGTGAGTGCAAATTGCACCTCAAGCATGTGTCATCCTTGCAGGCAGAGCTCTAGCATTCACATTCTACTGCTTGGCCATTTGCTTAGGGAAGGTCAGCCTATTCTCAGGCCTAGGAGGTGGCTATGTATTATTGGCCAAACTCTATTCTGAGTACATTGTTCCTAAGCCCTGCAGCATCAGCATCACCTGGGAATTCCATCCAAGACCAGATGAATCAGAAACTACAGCAACTTTGTGTTTAACAAGCCCTCTGTGTGTTAGTGATTCCACTTAAAGTTGGGGACCCAGTAGTATATGCTAGTTGTAGAAAGTTTTACTCTTAACCCATGAGTTTTTTAGTAAAGTAGATGTAACCTAACTGAACAATGAAATACTGGGTGGTAGGAGATGATCTAGAATTTTTAGCATTTAAATATGTAAAGGGAAGATACATGTTTGTAGGTGCTACAATGATCTAGGACAAAAGGGGAATCCTGCTTACAGTTGAGTTTGGCAAACCTGGCCTGGCCTCGTTTTCTTACATGAGAAAATATATCAAATTTTATCTACAAACATATTTTAATTACATTTATTGCATACTTTTACTTTGTATTCTAATAAAAATAAAAACTGGATTCCACATTAGAAGAAAAAGATTAGTTCATTAATACAAAGATGTTTTTAAAAATCAGTGTAGGGTGAAAGGAATTAGTATTAGCTAAGTACCTGCTGTATGCCAAATTCTTCACATACCTTTCCTTTTTTACGATTTTCCCTCTTCAGTCTTAGAGACACTATGCAAATTGCTTATAGTCAACCTAGTTGTAAATTACTGCTGCACTTTTCATTTTATGAAAACACTATATCATAGCTGGCTTTAATCTTGTTATCAGGCCTTACTTTCAAGACTTCACAAGTTTTTTAACATTTTAAGCCATTAATTCTCCAAATCCCCATTTTACTTCCTGGAGAGAGATGGATTTCTTTAATTCTCAAAGCTCTGGCCTTTGCTACTATATGCCCATTTCTTGTTATTCTTGTAATGAGACTTCTGCCACCCCAGTTCTTTCTTTGAATACACATTAAAAGATGAAAGCTCTTAGTATCACAAATTATAGTCCCATGCATATGTTTGATGACTTTATCCAAAGAATCTATTTCCCTGTAAGTTGCTTAAATGTTCAATTGGAAGGCGTCCAAATATATGTTTATTTAAGAGTTAATGTTTTGCATTTGAAAAGAGAATTAAATGGATAATACAGATTCTTATGGTCTTTTAGAGCAAGCTTATTCTAGTATATTTTAATGGTAAAATACATAAAACAATGATGTAATATGTTTATAGTTTATTTTGGAAGAGAAAAATCTGAATGGATATCAAGCATATGTAAAGAATATCCAGTACTACAGATTTTTGTTAGTGTGTAATCCTCTATAAATCTAAAGCTATAAAACTGAACAGTAAATATAATTCAAAATCTTTTTATAAGTGCATATGAGTAATCATATTGAGTCTTAATGTAGAAAATAAACATGCATAATGTGTTTATACACAGATATTTCGATAGGATAATACTAGTTTCTCAAATTGACTGTAGTGATGTAAAGCATTTGATTTAAATTTTATATGTGGTTTTTGAACACGTGTATTAGTTTATGCTCTTATAAGTAAGAATATTGCTTTCTACCTAGAATTAATTTTATATCTGATACGTCAAGTATTGAGGCTTACATGTTCTTGATTGTGACAAGCTGACAGAACTAAAATGCATTTATTATAACTTGAAATGACATGGGAGGCTGGTAAAAATTAATCAGATACATTTCTAGGCATCTATTTGAAGGAAAAACAAAATAACATGCAGGAAATTTAAAGTATTATGTGTTATGTTATTTGATCGATTTTTAAAATCTATAGGAAATTATGAATTTTACATCGATAATATCAAATATTCATAATAATGGTATATTAACATTTATAAATCTGAAATCCACAATATATATTTCAACTACATTTAATAGAGAGAAGCACCTGGAAAATTGGAAATAACTTGCTCATGGTCTGTTGATGGCCTGCTTAGCACTATTACATAGCTGGAGTCTATCAACAAGGGCAGATTTTTCTCAGAGTTGACTCAGATAGATTGGATTGATAGCAGATCAAATCCATCTACTTAAATACATTAAAGAACTCACAATCTCACCCAAATTAAGCATATTCTAAAAATATCTGTAACCACCTGCCTGCTTCTTATGATAAGTGCCTACCTCTGTATCTATAATAAATGTTTACATCAAGAAATATAGAAATCAAAGCAACATGTATTTCAACAGAAATAAATTCAATGTTATTCATGAACATACTTATGATACATTATTATAAGAGCACTGTGATTGTAAGTAGCATCTTTAGAAGGCTCATTTAATATATGTTAAATAAAAATAGAGTGATTTTAGTGCTAGCTATAGAGTTGCCACATTATCAGTCATTCATTCCACAAGCATTCACTGAGGATCTACTATGTGACAATGACTGGGTTCTTCATTTTACATAGAAAAGTAAAGAAGGCAGACAAAATCTCTACCTTCGCGGCACATAGAAGCCAGTAGAGGCGATGGATTAAAGATGCCTAATAAGCAACTTTTCTAACTGTGAAAATTACTAAGAAATAATCAAATGAGTCGTTAAGATAGGGTATTGGGAATAAATTATGAGGGGTGGATGAGAAACACGGAAGACCTGGTGTTGGGGGATGCTGTCCTGTGCTCCTCAGAACCCCTGGCATGGTGGGAGAATGTATTCCACCGGCAGCTGGAAATGTGAGATGGCTCTTTCTCCCTGGGGACAAAGAGCCTTCTCCCTAAGTACATATCCTCTCCCAGGAGCAGCCTGGCTCTTTTAATTTTTTTTTTTTAACATGTGTTTATTATTGAGAGACAAAGAGACACCAAGTGTGAGCAGGGGAGGGGCAGAGAGAAGAGGAGACACAGAATCCCAAGCAGGCTCCAGGCTCTGAGCTGTCAGCACAGAGCCCGAGGGGGGCTCGAACCCACCAACCGCGAGATGATGCCCTGAGCTGAAGTCCGACGCTTAACGGACTGAGTGCCTGGCTCTTTTAGAAGTAAAAACAACTGCTTTCCTCACTCTGATTGGGCACAGCTCCACGGGTCTATCCTGGCTTCAGAACTCCCCAGGGGTCAGCTGAAGTACTGTTCTCTCTCATTCCAGTCCTACCTCTCCCTCTGCTGTATATCGCCTGCTCCCTTTTCCCATAGGGGTTGTCCTCCCTAATAAACTTCCCACGTGTTGTTATCTGTCTCAGAATCTGCCTCCTGGCTAACACAAACTTCAACAGGCGTGCCCCATGGCTGTGGCTTGGGGACATCTACCATGAAGAATTAAATATGAGAGCAAAAAGGCCATGGATGGAGAGCTAGAGGGTAGAAACTTTGCTGACAAAATAATGTGGAAACAGTGTGAGTTTACAGTATCGTATTCACCAGTGTTGTATGTAATACCAAATATTCATATCAATAGTGTATTGACACGTACAAATCTGAAATCCACAACAGAGTATATAGTTCAACTATATTTAATAGAGAGAAGCACTTGGGAAACTGGAAATAACTTGCCGACAGTCTGTTGATAGCCAGTGAACCTAAGTAATTGAGGAATAGACTTGAGTTTGGAAAAGAGATATTGGAACACAAATTACGAGTCCATTAAATGCCTTGCTAAGGCGCTCGAGACTTACTCCATAAGCAAAGAGGGTCTGGCTTTAAGCAGGAACAAAAATATTCACACCAGAGTTTCAAAGACAAACCTAATAAAAAGTGGAGGAAATGAGTTAATTACAAATACATTGCAATGGTCAGGGTGAAAAATCATACAACTATGGACTGGAGTAGGGAATGTAGATAAACAGCAGTGGAAAAATATTACAGATGCTTTTGGAGGCAGGTTAGTTTAGGGTTTTTTGTTTCCTAGAAGTTTGGAAAGATGTGCTTAAAGTAGCTCAGGCACAAACAGTGGTCAAAGAGACAAGTTTGAAAAAATGAGAGAAGGTAATGAGTTCAACTTTGCTATGTTGTTTTGAGGTGTTGGTGGGCCATCTTGTGTATATCTATGTCGAGAGATAGATAGGAATTCCCAATGGTAACGTCTGAAGAAAGAGAGTTTCTGGAACCGTCTATATAGAGACTATGCTTGAATATGTGTAAAGTGAATTATGACAAGGTAAAGGCCACAGAATGTAAATTGAACTTTGGAGTATGACTGTTAAATGCCAGAGATAACTAAACAATTTGCTAAAAAAATGTTTGTTGAGCCTCCATTAAGGACTATCTAGTCATTTAAGTCAATATTCCCCAAAATATTCATGTTGGAGAAAATATGGAAAAGCTTCACTAATTAAAAAAAAAATTAACATTTATTCATTTTTTGAGAGACAGAGAGAGACAGAGTGTGAGTTGGGGAAAGATGGCATCGGGGGACACAGATCCGAAGCAGGCTCCAGGCTCTAAGCTGTCAGCACAGAGTCTGATGTGGGGCTCGAACTCACGGACCGTTAGATCATGACCTGAGCCATAGTCGGACGCTTAACCAACTGAGCCACCCAGGTCCCCAAGCTTCACTAATTTTAACTTCCAAGTCTTAGTTTCCTTATCTATAAAAATGCAAATAATAGCAACTTCACAGAATTGGAAGTTTTAAATGACACGATATGTGCAGGCCATTTGTGATACACTAATTACACATAAAGAAGAAAAAAACAGACTGACTAGATCGTTTGGTTTTTATCAAATGCAGTAATAAGTCTGGGTGTCAGGAATCCAGAGTAGATAGAGCAAACACCATCAAGGACTGGACCCTTTTCATCTCTCTGCTTTGCCACCCTGAGCTCATTCTTATGGGCTTTTTCCTTAAGCTCCTTGTATTATAATCACAAAATATCTGCTGAATCTTGCTGGGCGGGAAGTAGGAGGAGAAGGAGCAGTGATAAAAATGGCTTTCTCCTAGTGAGATTCTGCCTTTTTGTTGATAAGACAGCCTCCCAACGCTATGTTACAGGGGGGAAATGCTAAAAACATTGCACAAAATATTGAGCAGGACACACAAAAATATATTCAAAGCCAAACATATTGTAAACAAACATCAAAGGCTGAAAGAGATTATTAAAGCACAAACAGATTAGGGGAAACAAAAACATGTAAATAAATGAATACTATATTTATAATCGGCAACAGCAAGAAACTTATTAAATAAAAGAATGTCTTCAGTTACTGAATAACATAGAATTCTAAACCCAGGTAAACTAATATGTGAGAGGCAGGGCAAAATCAATTGTAGTTTTAGGCAGAGGTAGGATACTGTATTCACATCTTGATGAAAGAACTCAGGACAGTCTTCAGGAATATACCTTTTTTACAGTTTGAATTAATCAAATCCTTTCCTGCCTCCAGTACTCAGACGTGCTTTTCCTTTCCCCCTGCCAAGAGCATTTACAGCTCTACAGTAACCTGACTCCTAATATCACTTGGGTCTTAGTTTACCTATTATTTGTTCTGACATGCTTTCTTGATTACCCGAATCTGAGTAAGGATTCACAGTACTATTTTTAATTATCTTTTATATGATCTGTTCATTTCTCTTCATAGTCTTTATCACATGTTGAAGTGTTTACTTGTTTATGTGCCAAGAAAGCTACAGTGGGCAAGGAGCTAGACATTGAGCAACGAAAAATGCCTGTTATCCAACGTATTATTTCTCTGTATTTCCTTTTCCTTCCTCCCTCTCTCCCTCTTTCCGTTTTTCCCTCTCTTCTTCATTCCATCCTTTCATTCACTCACAAGTGTTTATTGACAAACACTATGTACTTGACGCTATCATAAGCACCAAGGATAGAGCTATAAAATCAACCCATAGACTTATTTGCTGAGAAAAATGAAAGCAGAAAAATGAAATACCTATCTTGGGAAGAACTATGTTAGGGGTATGCTCAAGGAGAGATACACAAAGCAGCTAATAGCACAAAGAAGGCATTATTTCCTAGAGAAAGGAACATTGTATCTGAAATTGGAGTTCATTAAAAATTACTATATGATGAGGAAAGATTGAAAGTCTCTCCAGGCAAAAAGAATTTTTACTATATTAAATGTAATAAACATGTATGTTTAAAACAGGCATATTCTTCATAGTAAATTATATATATGTACATATATATATAAATATAATACGGATTTGATATTTTATACACAGCTAATTATTATTATTACTAAGAATAAATTATCTTCACTCTGCTCTAATCATGGGTTGCACAGATCCAATGACTGCAAGAACTCAAAAAAATTAAAATTCAATATGTATAAGTTCTGTTTGGGGTAAAGAGAACTTTTTACTTCACGTATTTCTCTTTTACAATTCCCAGAGGGCATGTACTATATCAATAGGGAAACAATATATACTATTTGTCTCCAATCTTAAACAAGTCTTCCCGCTCAAGTGATTTAAAAACACAAATACGTTTATGCTGCATTCAGGTACACTGCTAGATGCCGATGGTAAGTGTGAACTGAAGTCCCTGTTTCCACCCTCACAGATGAAATTTTAGATGCAGGCAAATTAGCAAATAATAGGAACAGTTTATGGAGAACAAGGAAATGTGTAAAAGGGGCACATTTAAAGGTAACATAAGACAAACACGAAAGATTTGGGAAGACTTAGATATTGATTCTATGCCCAATTCAAGATAGAGTCCTTATCTCTATTCTCCCTCAAAATAAAACTTTATGAAGTAAGTTTCTGAATTTGTTGTATCTACTTCTCCATCCTCGATAATTTCTTTAACTCTTCTCATTATTACTCTTTCACATGATTCCAGAGAAACTGTTCTTGTCAAGGTCACTAGTGGCTTCTAGAGAGCCAAACACATTGCTTGCCTCCCAGTCGCAATCCTAACTCGAGCTCTCAACAATGTTTTTTATTTTATGATTATAATTTTAGATACATACACACAATCAATTCATTTTGGATGCTGAGTTCTGGTCTTGTATACCCAACTATCGACTTGGTACCTACATTTGAATGTCTAATAGACATTTAAAATGTTATACGACTTATTGTTCTAATAACTCCAATGATATGGGAAACTTAACCAGTACACCTTTTACTAAAAAACACATAAAAGTCATCACAACCTGAGAAAATAAGGAGGAGTACCAAGATGTAAGCCCTAAATGAGCATTTAATGGTTGGGTTTTAATGCTCATACTAACATAGGCGATGTGATATTAAGCTCAGGTGAAAAAGCAAGCTTGTTTCTGCCTTCAACAGAGTGTGAACAAATCACTCTCATAGTAAAAAATATTAAAACTCACAGACTTGAGCAGGCACTGACATGGAGAAGCTAAAGCAATCACCAGGTGGGAAAACCAACCTAATTACCAGTGAAACCTTTGGAACACGTAGAAGAAACAAACCAAATGGCTCAACGTGATGGGGAAATTAGCTCAAAAATAAAATTTCAAACCATAAGAAGTAGTGATTCAATGTGAGAGAGAGCAAACAAACACAGCAGAAAAATTAGCACCCCAAGAACCTGAGCTATGACAATCTGAAAATACTACAAAGCAATCACAATATTGTTGAAAGATAAAAAGACTATAAATTATAATAAAAGTAAACTGTGAGAATAGAAAATGCAGATCTGAAAAAGAATCAAGTACTCTTTGAAAATCTCAATAAAGTTCTAAAAATTAAAAAGTCAATGGATGAATTAAATAGAAATTTCGATACCCCTGAAGAGGAAATTAACTATCCCAACAGATCAGAATTAAAGTATATAGACTGTAGCAAAGAATTATGAAGTAACTATACAGAAGGGTTAAAAAATACTAAGGGCCAGACTTGCATTTCCAGTGGTCTACTTGATATATAAACCATAATATTCTAGCAAGCCCCCAATTATCAGTCCTGGAGTGCAGCCATCACATTGACCCACATTCCTTTGGCACATGGTCACCTATAAGTGAAGAGTGCCCAGAAAGAGGAGAAAACAGGTTCTCTGTTCATATGCCAGTCTGTATCAAAAAAACAACAAATTAAAACAGCAACTAGATAGAATATTTGAATGGCAAAATTGAAAGTTTGATCTAGTATAAAATATATGGGTGAGGGTGGAGGTGTGTCTATACATCCCCCCAAAAGGAAACACATAAAAAGAACAAAAAGGGAACACATCCCTAAGTATATTTTAGTTAATAGAATATTTACAAAATTTCTAATATATCTACTCACAAAGAAGTCTTAGCAATTTCCAACAACCTCCCACCTCAATGTTCAAAAAAATTATATTTTGCAGTAATAAAGCAATTAAAGTATAAAGTTTTATAAATAGTTTCAAAATTATGTGGAAATTTACATGAGTTAAAGGAAATTATAATACAAATTACAAAAAAAAGTTCTATATATTCCCTGTACAGGATTCAACTAACCCAGTGTTCAGAGGACGATTTATAGCATTGGATACATTTAGTAAATGACATGAAGATTGAAAACAAATTCAATTAAAAATTGTGAAACTTGAGATAGTAAAATAGTAGATTTTTGAAAATTGGAAGCACAAAAATAATAATGAATTAACAAAAACAATGAGAAGAAAGAGATAACAGAGTTCCTTTAAAAATTGCATTAGAAATTGAGAACACAAAATTGACTTAAAAAATAATAGAGGAAAAAATATCAGGATGGATGCAGACAGAATAGATATTTATAAAAGATTTGAGAACACTATGAAGTATGTTATAGTTATACCAACATATATGAAGGTGTAAAAATTTTTTTAAATAAATAAATGGACTTTAGAAAAATCTATCAAAATTGAACTGAGAAAAACAGAAAATTAAAGTCAATGAATTATCATTAAAAAATTGAACAATCAAGACACAGAAAGCATTTTAGGGAGATTTTACCAAATTTTAGAGGATAAACTTGCTCCGTATTATTTCAGAGAATACAAAAGGTCTACCAAAAATTACATTAAAATACAAAAATTACATTAAAATATTCATATATACTTATAAAATTATACTTAAAAAGTAATAACCCCAGTATAGATGCACAGTGTAGGAATGTAAGTTGGCTAAACACTTGGAAGAAGAGTTTGGTGATATCTATCAAGTCTGAAGAAGAGTATAAAGAGATGGTCCCAGAACAAAGTGAAAAGAAATAGAAGAAACAGAGATGGATATAGGTGGAGTCCAGCCAGAAGGCTTCTGAGTTAATCTAGGCGATGACTCTGACCTTCTTCCTGAATTCATTGTCAATAATTTCTTTCTTGAGTTGGCATAAGGATAGTGGCTGATAAGCATTAATTATCTATATGAATGAAACCATGAATAAGCATAATGAAAATATTCGGAGTCCTATTGTACATGTAGAATGGAGTCCAAATGGGAGGTCCATGCTCCTTTTAGAAGCAATAGTCTGGATCATTCAGGTTTCAGTACACAGTACCTGCTGGTTATTTCCTTTTAGTCAAAAAACCATATCAAGGGGAAAGAAAAAAACAAAGAAAAACAATCAAAATAGTCTAGCATGCAAAAGTAAGGCTAGATCAGAGTTCAAATGTACCTAAAAATGTTGCCGAGAAAACATTATATGGCTTAAGTAGCAATATTGTATTTGTTTCCTATCCCATTTATGTGTTTAAATATGTATACATCTTGAGTATCTCATGTGGCTCATGCATATATATATATATATATATATATATATATATATATGTATATATTTTCTCATGAGATAGGCTAAATAAAAAATATCTCTCTAGACTCTTTCTTTTAAAGCATGTATTAATCACCAATTAAATCTATACATAATAAAGTTCTATAACAGTAGGCAATACATTTCATGTATTACAATACATATCCTGACTGTGTGATATTTGAATATTTCTAAAAAAAAATTGCAAATATGGCTATTAACCCTACAGTTAAACCATAAGTATAAGTTACAAATATAATTTAGTATTCACACAGCATTCTGGGTCTCTAAAGAACACACAAATGTTATGTTAAATCCTTAATGGTTAGCCACCAAAATTGTAGATGGAATCACAAGTTCTTTTTCTGTTTTACAGGCCTCCATGGGAAACAGAAAGACTGATCACTGACTCATTCTCAGTGGGGGAATGCATTACTCCTACATAGTTTTTTTTTTTTTCTTAAAGCCATGCATACTTAGCTAAGTAATCCTTCATAACCAAAGTTTGCAATCTTCTCTCTACCCACACTCAGCACTCTGTAATTTCACAAAGCTACAAATATTCAGAGAAAGCACTTTATTGTTGAAAATGCTTAATTTCATTTAATAAATCAGGCTTTTCCAAGTCCCCAGGCAGCCCTTTTATATGCAAGTGGTTCTGCACACAGCTCACTCTACCGATAGCTAAGGTTATTGCTTTTGGTCATAATTCTAGAGAAATAAATAACTTAAATAAAAAATAAATAGATTTGCTTACTGAGTTTTACAGACCCGATATCCAAATAATTCCCACTGTTTACGTAAAAAGAACAGAGGAGTCAGTAAAGGAGGGAATAAGGAAGTGCCCAGAAATGCAAATAGAAAAAAGACTATTAAGTGTTCCTAAAAGTTAATAGGAAATAATCCAGAGGTTAAGACAAAGATACACAGAGCAAAGAAGACTCACAGAAGAGGAAATCCAAAAATGAAAAAAAAAATAATAATATTGATACAGAAGTGGTGAGAAACATGCTCTCGTATGGTGCTAAAGGAAAATTCAAATTTTCATGACATTTTTGGGAGAGAAGATAATTTACTAAAAAAAATCCATTCTTAAATCTCTAGTATATTTTACAATAAGAAAATTATTTTAGGAAAATACAAAGACATACACCAAAGCTTAATATTAAAAAAAATCACTGTGTTACTTATAATAATAGCAACAACAAAAATAAACATCTTGAATGATCTATCTATATGATTGGGCCCCTACCGAACAAATTATAATTATCCGTATAGTATGATATTATATGCCTTTAAACTATATGGAAAGTGTTTTGGTAATAGAAAAATGAGGCTAATGTAATGAGGAATAAAACAGCACAATGCACAAATTTACGTATATAGTAACTCCAGTGATGTATGGACATACCACATAAACACATGGTAGCAAGATATTCAAAATATACAAGAAATGGGGCTTTCCTTTTGCTCAGTTTTACCCAAGGCTTCAACATGGAATCAAAAGATTCTTAGGTACCTCTCCTGAAACAGATAACATGATGGCCGGCAAGAACAGCAAAAGGGTAAGAGGACACAGAAATTTAGTGTGGCACCCATTGGCTTCTCCCCCATCTGGAGGGTACATAAAGGGAAGATCTGACATTGACATGGAGACTCTGGAGAGGCCATAACTGAGTGCCGAGGTACGTCCTCTCCTCTTTTCCTGAGAAACACAGGCAATTTACCCACACCCACCTGAACCCAAATCAAGGGCACTCCAGAAAACAATCTTAACATGTGTCATTTGAGTTGGGGTTGGGGGGCAGATTGGCACCTTGGTCACATGAGAAGAATAAAAAGCACCTGCTGCTACAGGGCAGAGAGATGGTATCTCACTAGCAATTGCCTGCACTCTTAGGCAATTTGGTGGAAAAAGAAAGCATTAATGTTTGGGATGAATCATGAGTGGACCCAGGAGAGGTGCTGGGCTTGCGTCATTTAAACAAGAAAACCTATTATAGGACTAGTTAGGATGGGTGAGGTGGTAGCTAGAGAAGAAGGAACTCCGAGAACACAAGGGCTGAGGAGGAGTAGGCCTAGCAGTTAAATGGGAAAGGGGTGCCATGGCAGACATAGCTGGCACAGGAGCATCCAGTGGCCAGAGAAGCACGAGTGGCCATAGGACCTTCCCTCCCCCTTTCCTCTCTCCCAGCCCTGAAAAATGTGAGGTGGCCCAGTGAGTCGGGGAGATGGAGCGAGAGAGCGATGTAGGAAAGAGAGAAGCAGACATTGCCAATTCTCACTCTAGGTTTCCCAGCCAGAGGCCAAGACTCAAGAAATGCAAAAGCTTGACCCAGCTGAGAGTCTTAGGGTCCTTACTAAAATCTCCCATACGTTGTTAATTTTTCTTTGGTTTAGATGATCAACAATAGATTCACTTTAATCTTGACCCCCCCCCATCAAATACGATCTATTCTTACCAGTTTATGTTTTGCCTTCAAGTTATCACCTGAGCAATCATTTCATACTTTTCTCATGGCCTTTCCTATACTCTACTATACTAGTTGTTTGAATATCTGTCTGTGCTGTTTGGCCACTTGCTTATATCTGCTCTCAGATCTATCCCTCTTTCTTTCCTGCTCTGGTTTGCACTGCAGTCAGTCCCTTTCCCAGGCTCTTGGTCAATGGGCTTCCAGGCAGCTTCAGCCAATGGCCATGGATCCTGACCACGGAGGTCCGGTGGAGGGGAGAATCCAGAGTTGTTCTCTGGCTCTGTCCAGAGTTATCTCACGCATGCAGTTGCTTATCTGCTGTGGCTCTAACTCCTATCTGATGGCCCTTCCCTTGGAAAAGGGAAGTTATCAACAGTGGTTTTATTCTTATCAGATGGCTCCAGCTCTGGGGTCTGGCAATACGACTTCATACTGCTCCCCTTTCGCCTGGCAGCCTGGCCCTGCTGTTGCTGGGCTGTGGGTTTTGCCTGCGGGTCTCCCTAGCTTCTCACCTCCTCAGTTACTATGTAATCAAGTCCCTGAATTTAATCTCCTCTGTGTGTAGACACAGGAGTACTTTCTGTTTACTTGACTGGGCCTCCACTGACATACAGTGTATATTTCATGAGGGACGTGGTTTCATTTTACTCATTTTGTATCTTTTTCAGCACTTATAATGTATTACATGTGTATGATATCTCCAAAGGAGTATATCAAATTTAAATATGAATTGCTGATGTAGAAAAGATTAAAAAGTGTTTCTCGCTGTTACTGTGAATCTCAGCTTTCTTAAACATGTCTTATCATTAAATATATATCATCCTCTGGAATTTTTCTTTTCCGTGGAATACCAAATGCACCATCGCTTTGGACAGAACATTTGCCTCGGGGACGAGGCCTGGGATTACAGGTGTACAAATTGAGTGGGGTTCTTAGCCTTTTACTTTCCACTGAAATACACAAGCTTCGATAGAGAACCACAAAGCTAATTCAGTTTTTCAATTTGATCTAACACAAGTAGTGCATATTTCATTCACAAACTCAGATTGCCTCGGACCGCAAGAAATAGATAATAGCATTTATTAACATTTAATTCTCCAGATAGCTTCCGGGGCGCCTGGGTGGCTCAGGCGGTTTGCGGCCGACTACAGCTCAGGTCATGATCTCCTGCTCTGTGAGTTCGAGCCCTGCATTGGGCTCTGTGCTGACAGCTCAGAGCCTGGAGCCTGCTTCCGATTCTGTGTCTCCCTCCTTCTCTGCCCCTCTCCTGCTTGCTCTCTCTCTCTCAAAAATGATAAACATTAAAAATTTTTTTTGAATTCTCCAGATAGTTTCCATGTCCAGAAATCAATATTTGTTACCTAATGGAATTATTCAACAGGTTAACACTAATTGGTACATTCAGGCACTCTCCTAGGGAGTCTGGAAATAAGGGGTTCCATGTAAATTAAGAAAAACAAATCCATCAATGTAGACTATTGGAGTTTCATCTTTCCTTTCTGTGTTGGGTGTTTGTAAAAGAGAAGCATTAGAGGCCAAAGTTAGGCAAACCTTAAAATAAAAGTAGGAAAATAAGTTTATCCAAAACTGAACATATCCTCATACTTAATAGAGCTTGCCTGGTGTGCAAAGTGGGTGGGTCCCTTTGTGGTTGCAGTTGTCGTCAGCTTTGCTCCAGGGCTAGCAAGGAATTCAATAAGGTGGTATTGCATGCATTAAGGAATAGTTTCTTGGGGGCAAAGAATAGAGTTAGGAAAGGTTAGGTCAGGGGAAAAAAAAAAAAAAAAAGGGAAGGAAAGGCATAGGTTCCTAATGTTTCAAGAGACACCACCAGAGCTGGTGCTCTTCTGGAAACATCCTGGGGTCTGGACCCGCCCCTAGGAAATCAACACCTGCTTCTGACCCCCCTGCATGGTCAGCAGTGCCTGGTGATTGGAATCTGTGTGCTGGCCATTCACACAAATAGTCCCAAATGCCAATTGCGCGTAATCTGGGTAGTTTCGGGCGCGTCAGAACAGGAGAGTGCCGGAAACAGCCTGGAGGCGCTCAGAGAGAGACCACTGTTTACTTTAAAAATTTTTTGCAGCCACTGTGTTACAAAGTAACAGTCCTGGCCTTAGGGAGCTCTTGTTCTAGAAGATGAAATGAGTTAACTGTACATTAAAATAGAACATAATGAGTGCTACGTTAGGGCCGGGAGTGGTTGCCGCAGATAAACATAGTAGAGAAAATCTTAATTACTTTCCTACGTAGGGAATATACTCTAGCTCCTGGTATTCATATTAATTTAACCTGCATGAGTGGTATTTACAGTTTCTCCCATCTTCTTTCTTTTTGAGAGGAAAAACAGGAATTTAAATGATTTCAATATCTGCTATCATTATTCAATAAGTGCCATTTATACACATTCTTGTTGTCTTTGCAATAAGAAAAGTCTCTGGAGGGAAAAGGTAAATTTAGAAATATGTTCTTGATTTTCATTGGCAGCTGTAAGTATCCTCCCAAGCCCATAATTGAAAATAGGGCCACAGATACAGGTTTTCTGTTCTTCCCAAATATTTCAATGCTATAGCTATTAAATAAAGATTACGCATGCATAGCTTATGTAGCAAACTTTTTAATAAAACCTTTTATGTGCAAAATTGAATAGGGTTAAAGGGTCTTACCCCTAACATTACACAAAGCATTCTGAGCTCTAAATACTGCTTTTCCTGCCCTATTTATATGGCCTATCTTAAGTACACTTTCTCTGAAAATACTTTATCAATTTAGATATATGGTCAGTAGACTCAATATGTATAATTTGTGTATTGAGGATCAAACATGTATTCTAGAATTTTAATGGAATTCTGTCCATAATCTTTTAAATGAGCAATATGAAATATGGTTATTTCAGTCTGTTTAAGCCCAAGTTTTACATAAACAGATACTGTCTAACACAGTCTAACACAATTTCAAAAAAAAAAATTTTTTTTCATCATGAAAACAGTATATTTCTGCCAAGGCACAAATGCATTTACAAATGCAAGAGTTAAAGCAATTGCAAATGCAATTCTGGTACACAAGAAAGCAATTTCCTTCCAAATTCCTTTATGTGAAAATTTTTCTTGAAAATGCTATAAAAATTTTTGTAATTTATTTTATTTTAATTGTGACTTTTGTATTATTCTCCAAAATACTTATTTCATTCCTTAAGACATATAACTACTATCATTTTCCAGGCAGGAATTATACAAGATCAGGGTGCCTGGGGGGCTCAGTCAGTTAAGCCTCTGACTCTTGGTTTCAGCTGAGGTCATGATCTCATTATTTCCTGAGTTCGAGCCCCACATCGGGCTCTGCTGACAGTGCGAAGCCTGCTTCAGATTTCTCTCTCTCTCTCTCTCTCTCTGACCTCTCTCTCTTTCAAAAATAATAATAATAATAATAATAATAATAATAATAATAATAATAAATTGTACAAGATCAGTTTCATACCACCCAAAAACCAGATAAGACTAACACATTTTATTAATTCAACCTTAAGTACGAGATAAAGTTCATAATAACCCTAAAAAGAAAATTCAGCAAAAAGACTTCCTTTGAGTTTATTCACCAATAACAAATGTTAGCTCCTAGTAAACACCTTGTAAGGGTGTATTTGTACTTGTACTTGTAAGGAGTATTTTAGTCGAAACTTCATTAAATAAAATTGTTTTTTTCAGGCTTTCACTTCAGATCACAAAAGCAGAGCACTTTGTAATTATGTGGTTGAATAGGGAGTTGAGAAGAAACAGGCATTTTGTTGCATATGTGGTTGGGATGGTCCAGTCTATCCGATCCCAGGTTTGTAAAATAAAGGCTGGGACATTCGCCTGAGTTCATGGGTCCAACTACTGCCGTTTCCTGTGAATTGCGTGGGTTGGTTCATACAAGGTGACTAAACTATTTCTGCAGTTGCATCAAACCTTTTGATCCATTAAGACCTTAGTAAAGCTGCCAAGTGACATTTTTCCCCCCTGCATAATCCTGTCTGGTGTCTGCATTGATCAAATTAACTGGTCACTTGCCAAATGTCCACTTCACTTTGGCATACAGATAAGATGATGGGAGAGAGAGAATAATTTACTAAATGACTTGAAAGAGTTCATATATTCACCCAAATTACATAAATTATACTGAAAAAAAAATAACTTAATCACCCCTCAGGATTCCTCTCAAATTAATGAATAGTTCCAATTATAAGGGGAAAAAAGTATGCTACTAAAAATGGAAATTGGATAACACAGACACAAATGACCAGATGGAAAAGCACTTATTTTAAAAACTATATTTGTGGTGCAAATATTTGTGGCTTATGATACTAACCAGAAAAGATACAAATACCTTTTAAAATTTCTATGTACAGAATTATGTATGATTTTGAAAGAAAATGTAGATATGCGATACATTAGAAGATTAAAAACTAGGTTATTAAATTGTTGCTGTGATATTTCACTAGGTCCTTAGTCACTTAACAAATATTTTTCATTGGCTATTACCCTGCAGACATTGATTTCTTACGGAATGAGATTATAGTCTAGAAGGAGGAAGAGCATATTCCAGGGACTAAAATACAATGAAGACAAAAGCAAATTAGCCTTGTAAAAACAAATAGAAATTATTTTCCCGTCTCATCCATATAAAATTAAAATAAAATCACTAGTTTTTATTAAAAATCAAGTTTTTAGAAAATGTACTAGAAAATAAAATTTGCATTGACCCGTTGCTTCATATTTTTTTTATTTATCTTTGAGAAAGAGACAGAGCGTGACTGGGGAAGGGGCGGAGAGGGACACACAGAATGTGAAGCAGCCTCCAGGCCCTGAGCTGTCAGCACAGAGCCCCCCACCCGGGGCTTAAACTCACAAACCGTGAGATCATAACCTGAGCCAAAGTCAGGCGCTCAACCAAGTGAGCCATCGAGGTGCTCCCATCTGATCTATTTCAAGAGGGATGTGCACTGCAAATAAGTGTGCCTGGTTAAGATTGCAGGAAGAAAATATCCCAACTAATGTGTTTGTGTGTACACATTTATGTGTGAGCATTCCTTAAAATTATCATATATATATCATATATCATTATATATATTTAATACATACATTTGTATACATACAAATGTGTGGATATATATATAATGATATATATATATACCATATATATGCATATATCATATATATCCATATATAATGCATATATCATATGCATTAAATATATGTAATCTATAAATTCTAATGCCGGATAAAACATCCACATATTGCACTTTTTTTTTTTTTTACATTCTTAGGGATAAATGAAGACAACATTTTTGAGAGTATTGGACTATAGAAAATAAGTGTTCTATATTTTATCAGAGAAAATTCTGCATGGATTTGTCTCTAACACAGGGTATCGTCTTATCATCAAAGACACCGTTGATATCTCACACTACATTACCTCCAGCTCACTGGCTTTGTTTTCATCCTCAAAAGAATCTTATTCCCGTTTGAAGTTTTCTCTCATCTCCCCACTTATTTCCTAAGTAGCTCAAGATCCTACTCACTTTAGAGCTTCGGCTCAAATGTCACCATCTTATCTCTTTAGCAGGCATAACCGGTTAGGATGCCAACTCAGAAATCTCTCTATCGGTTCTTTAACGCATGAATGAAATGCCAAACTTCGTTAGGCCAAGGGTCTAGTGTGTGTTTTCACTGCCATGTTCCTGGCACCCTCCATGAAAATGGTTAGAACAGGCACGAAAAGATGCTTATGACATTAATGAGTTAATGACTTAAAAATGATGAAGCTTGCTTTCAAATATCTCTGGTCAGCAGGTTCGAACCATTGCGTCCAGCGTTTCTCATGTTCCCGTGTCAGCTGTTCTCATCGAGACTCTGTGTCATCTACTCTGTCAAAAATCAATAATTTTTTCTCCTTTACCTTTCCGTTGTCTCCACGTCTTTTCCTCACAAGCGTAAGTGAAAAGCACTCCAATAAAATGTATCCCTGGCAAACAAGACCTATTCCCACGTCTTCCTCTCTGTTGGTCTGGCGTTTTACACTTGCCTGTCACTACACGTTACTGGTAAATTCACGTCTTCAGTTTCGAAGACACGTTCTCATCAAATCTCCACTTCTCCTCCTCTTCGCTCTCACTAGTCACCTAACTGGATACATCACACAGGAACGGAAACAGACAAGCCCTCAGCTTCAACACCCAGCCTTCACCTTCACCTTCACTCTCTGTCTTCTCTCCTGTGAAAAATGGAAATACGTGCTCTTCTTATTTCAGACCAACCTCTCCACTACCTCCACGGTCTTCCTAAGGACTTCACTCTTCAGCAGAGCCCTATTCTTACCTACGACCTCAATATTTTCATATCTCGGTAGACCAAGCCCCTTGAAATACAGAATATCTTTAATACCTTAAAATATTTTAAGGATATTAAACATACTTGACGTCTTTAGGTACACTAAGTATACTAGATACCTTTAAGTATACTAAGATCTTTATGTCATTAAATATTTAAAATATCAAAACAGCCCTGCAAGGCCCACTCTGGTTTCTCATTCATATTATAATAAAACTTCTAGGTCATATATCCATAGATGTATATACACTACCGTTATCTTCCCATGAATTATATTCTCACTCAACACTGATCAGGTTTTATTCTCTCTTCTTCTTCAAAGCAACTCTTATTCAGATCACCAAAGTGTTACAGCTAGCCAAGACCCTGGAGAGTCATCTGTCCTTAAAGGATACTTTTTCCTTTGCTAGGGCAGCTCTCTTTTACCTGGGTATCCTTTGTTCTCATGTCTTCTTCCCATTCTCTACTCAAATTTTAAAGGTTGTGATGCTCACTAAATTTCCCAGTACCTTGTGGTCAGTTTGGGCATTTGACCAGACCTGGCCTAATATTCTGCCAGCATGGCTTAGAGGCAGGTGTCTCCTGCATGAGTCCCTGGCTGCTCCACAGAATGAGATGGGGTTCCTCTCTCAGAGGGTCCCCGAGTGAATACGGGAATTAGAGCTGACCTTCCCACCCCACCAACCACATTGTGTTGTGGAGTGAGCAGAAATAGTCCTTTGTTTTGGTAAGTCCCTGAGATGCTAGGGTTATTGTTACTGTTATTGTTCTCAGCACGGAGGCCATATGCATGCATACGTTTTGTGGTCCTTGTACTTTACTGCTAGTATGAACTACCTTTTCTCCATCTTTCTTTTTCGTCCCTTCCTTTCCCCCTTCCTTCCCCTCTTTTCTCGAGATGCTTTACATTGGAACTAAATATACCTGTCTCCTTTAGCCACTTTTCCTCTTCTACCAGCTATAAATTTTAATTCCTAAAAGTGCTTTTAGTACTAAGTAAATTATGCTCATTGTAGGATATCTGAAGGCACAGAAAAGTAAAGACATGAAAACAAACTCAGCCATCTGGTGATAGCCATGCTACCTTCACTGCCGTCAGTCTCCCCCAGATTCCAAGCTCTAGCTTTCCTGGATCCTGGCAATAGCCTCCTTACTGGGACCCATCAATCCCATTGACAATCTCAGCAGCTAAGTGATCCTTGATCTTCTTAAAACACCAGTCGGATGGCGCACACTCATCTGCACAAAAGGCACAGTGACCCCCTTGTCTCCGAGTAAACCCAGTGTCCTAATAATTGGCCTGCAAGTTCCGTGGTGGGGAGCCCCTGCCATCTCTCTGGCCTCACCGCCCGCGATACTCTGCCTTCCTTCTGCGTTGTTCCTCCAACACGTCAGGCCCACTCCAATCTCTGGGCCTGGATCTAGTCATTCCCTCTGCCCCATATATTCATTGGCTTGTTATCTGACTCCTACTAATCTTTGCTCAAGTGTCCTCAATGTGACTTCATCTGACCACTCTGTTTAATACTTCAAACTATGTCATCCATGCCTTCCCTGGATCTATCTTATTTCTTTTTACAAAGCAAAACAAAACAGCAACCTTTCTCAGGGAGTATATACTTCTATATCATTTTTGGTTTTCCTTCATGGACAGCTTTGGCTAAACTTTAAACTGTTCAAGGGCAAAGATCTCTGTCCATTTTGTTCAATGATGTATCCCAAGTACCTAGAAAATTCCAAGCCCTAAGTTGAATTGCTTGAATAAACGAACGACCTTATTTAAGATCGCTATACCATCCTGTGACGAATGAAGGAAACTGCAAGTATTTCAAGAAGAAAGGAATTTAATATAAGGAAATAGGTGTTTATCAAATGTTTAAGATGCTAGACGACAGAATTCCATCCTGGATCTCCAGAATGCCACCAGCCACCGGCGAACTCACCGATGAAGGGATCTACCTGGAAGGTGGGGGAGTTTCAGTACAGGTTGGAATAGAAAACCAGGACCTAACAAAAGTGGCTACTGTTTTAACTGCCCTTGACATCCTGGGGTCCAGAGAATACAATGAAATACCATCTCAGCCCACAGTTGCTTCTTGCCCAACAGGCTTGTTTGCCAACCCACACAATGGGAAAATAACAGAACAATGAGTGGATTCTGCTTTCCTTTGGCCTTCCAAGTCTCAGAAAAGCATGGAACCTAACTAGCACCCAGAAGTAATGCTGTAAGGAATCTTAGAAAGTGATATATACATATATACACACACATATATACATATATACATATACATGTAACATATATATACATATATACACACATATATATATACATATATATATACACATATATACATATATATACACATATATATATACACATATATACATATATATACACATATATATATACACATATATACATATATATACACATATATATATACATATATATATACACATATATATATATCAGCATTTTAGCCTCTACAACAAAGAAAAGCATCAGAAAAGAGCAATCTATAGTATTTACCATGATCCATTTTGCCAACTTCCTTTTCATTTAATAGAAGTATGTTTCCATGAAAGTGAACACATAAGTCTTTGCAATTGTCTTCTCGAAAACTGATTAACAGTTCATCCTACATCTGAACCATTCACTCTTCCTCTGCTGAAGGAAATTTCGTTTTATTCAGTCTTAATTTTCTTCATTAAACCACATACAGCATTCTGCCAAAGAAGAAATCGAATAAATAATATTTTCTTCACCACCCCCCACATTAGTGGTCTTCTGACTCTTCATAAAGTTGGGCTAAAGGCATCACTTTGACTAGCTTGTTTTTTTATTCTTTTCTTCCTTTTGTATCTTTGACCTCAGTTTTACACTATTAAATGACCTGGAGAGAGATCCATTTTATTTTGGAGTTCTCATTTCTCTGAAACTATTGGACTCCAGAAAAAGAATACTTTTAAGCCTATACGTATTGCTAGGTTTTTTTTTTTTTTCTTCAGAAAATCCGCATGCTACCTCACTGTAGAATCACCACTCTTGAATAGCATCCTGAACACATTCTATGCGGTTTTGAATTATTTATAACACATAACTCATACAGAATGAAGTATAACATGATTTATACTGTTGGAGAAACTTTGCAGAGGGGAAAATGGCCTGTGAGTGCACCACCCTGCTTAAGATCTATAAGGTCGCCAACATGACAAAAGCCACCTGCATCTTTCAACTGCTGCTGTGTCTTCTGCCAGTACAATCTCTAAATGAAATCACATGGTCTATATCCTCTTATAACCGCTTCTTTCACTCAACATTGTGTGCGAGCGTGTCTGGTATCTTCACAGTAGACATCTTTGCCACAAACATTTTCAGCATCACTACTTGGCCACGGGGTAGTTTTGCGATAAGAGATAAAAAAAATAACCGGTTGACTATTTGGTTTCGTTTCTCCATTGGCACAGTACTCCTATTTTTATAGGATATAAATTTAGCCCTCATAGTGGTCTATACAGTGGCACAGAGTTTTAAACCCACATGTCCCACAGAACTTTGCAATGTCCATCAGTAGACATGTGACAATATGGCCAGAACAAACACCCGTGCAGAAGGCTTTCACAACGCCATATAAAGCTTGATTACAAATACACATTCTAGTACTTGGAAACTGATGCGTCTCTTGAAGAAATTTTAGCAAAAAAGGCAAAAGTGCAAGGCCAAATGAGGAGGTGAGTCGCTAAGCAAAACATATTGTAAAAACACTATAAATGGAAGACTGTGAAGACAGCGCTTAGGTACAGTCCGCAAAGCAAAATCAGTTCTTTGTGCAGCATTGTCATGAATCTACACTCATTGTAAATATGTTCAAATGTTTTGTATTTTTCATTAAAGTCTTTATAGACGTTATTCATTTTTTTATGTTTCACTAGGTCTTTTTTTTTTTAAGTAGATTCCATGTCCAGTGTGGAGCCCAATGTGGGGTTTGAACTCACGACCCTGAGATCAAGACCTGAGCTGAGATCAAGAGTCAGACACTTCACTGACTGAGTCACCCAGATGCCCCTTGCCAGGTCTTTTTATTTTTATTTTTACTTTTTTTAATTTTTTTTTTAATTTTTTTTTAACGTTTATTTATTTATTTATTTATAATTTTTTTTTTTCAACGTTTATTTATTTTTGGGACAGAGAGAGACAGAGCATGAACGGGGGAGGGGCAGAGAGAGAGGGAGACACAGAATCGGAAACAGGCTCCAGGCTCTGAGCCATCAGCCCAGAGCCTGACGCGGGGCTCGAACTCACGGACCGCGAGATCGTGACCTGGCTGAAGTCGGACGCTTAACCGACTGCGCCACCCAGGCGCCCCTAACGTTTATTTATTTTTGAGACAGAGAGAGACAGAGCATGAACGGGGGAGGGTCAGAGAGAGGGAGACACAGAATCTGAAACAGGCTCCAGGCTCTGAGCTGTCAGCACAGAGCCGGACGCGGGGCTTGAACTCACGGACCGCGAGATCATGACCTGAGCCAAAGTCGGCCGCTTAATCGACTGAGCCACCCAGGCGCCCCTCGCCAGGTCTTTTTTTTTTTTTTTTTAATTTTTTTTTTTCAACGTTTATTCATTTTTGGGACAGAGGGAGACAGAGCATGAACGGGGGAGGGGCAGAGAGAGAGGGAGACACAGAATCGGAAACAGGCTCCAGGCTCTGAGCCATCAGCCCAGAGCCTGATGCGGGGCTCGAACTCACGGACCGCGAGATCGTGACCTGGCTGAAGTCAGACGCCTAACCGACTGTGCCACCCAGGCGCCCCACCGCCAGGTCTTTTTAAATGAAAGTCCCTGTCTTCTTTTTTGTGATGTTTTTTTCTTCTATAGCAAAATTGACTTGGGGCCAATTAGTTATGGGTTGAAAATGTTTGGAGCAAATATGCTTTACATCAGAACCACCTAGAACCACCTGTGAAATGCAGCTGTGCTCTTGTGTGTTTTCTCCCATTCCCATATACATTCCCTAGAAATACAATGCATTGAACAATATTATTGTTTATGAAATTTGTATCATTTTTAGACTTTGGCCATTAAGAAAAAAATGCTAACTTCCGTTATCTTTTGGAGTATTCATTTGATGAATAACTAATTTTTTCTCATGCAATTATTTAGGAGAATTACTTATTCATAAATATCTGTTGCCAAATTTTGCTGCATTATGGCTTGTGTGATTTCTGATTGGAGAATGTTTGAGATTTTTTTAGTATTTATGTTTTGTGATTGTTTCTGTTTATGATAGGTTTATGATTCCCTTTTATACACAAAGGCTTCATTCTTAGTCTGAAGTTATAAACACTTTGAACTGTAGTTGTAGCTACCAAATTTAAGCATAATTCAATATTTTTTTAACACTTAAAGAAACGGCCCATTTTATCCTCCCTTCTTTCATTTCTGTGTTTCCAATCTTCATCAACCCAATCTAGGATTATCTCTAAGTAATATTACTTTTAACAATGTAGTTGGAAATTTAGCTTTTACTTTTTTTTAATGTTTAGCATATTTTATCTTCTGCTGGAAACAGCATAATTATTTCTCCAGACAATATGAAGAAACGATATTAGTAACTATTAGCCTAATTTCATATTAAAATAAGTGCAAATAGAATTTATTAACCACCAGAAAAGCTTACTGCCTCCCTGAGAGTTCAAAAGGCTATCTGATGCCCAGGGCTTACCCCCAGAGAATTAGTATGATAACAATAGTACTATTATCAACACTTACTAAGTATTTAATTCTGTGTTGGTGTCACATTGTTATGTGCTTTATAGTCTGACTCCAAGGCCTGAGTTGTTAACTCTACATTATGCTTTTGGAAGTGGGTAATCTAAGAGATTTCCACAGGTAGACAATGGACTCAACAACTCATATTTGCATATGTCTGTGCCTGCAAGTTGATGGCTTTCATTGCTTCCATTTGAGCTCATCTAGACAAAACAAAGATGGACAGACTGTCAGACGCTGTGCTTTCTATAGATAAACAAATGACAAGACCCCTTCAATTCCCAGGTTGAATTTACATTATTTCAAAGAGTGTAACTGCCTCTGTATTTTCACCCAAATGAATTGTAAGTTCCAAAACCCTGTGCTAATCATAATAGAATCTAAAGAAAGCCGTATTACATTAATTCACTAATTTATATAAAATGAAATAACCCACTTTCAAAAAGTCCTCAAGTACATTAATAGGTTAATATAGGGTCCCATATACTCCATCATTCAGATAAGTTTGGCCGGTACTGGGATGATAAATACATTTTCTGAGCTACTCAGCAAATATTTCAAATAAAAATAAGCATATTTAACTGCATATGAAAGCAAATTTAAGTATAAATTGACAAATTCTATATAATATAGCAGTAAATTGAATTTAGCAGTGAATTAAAATGAATAATACAACTGAAAGGAAGTGTTTATTCCAGCTGGCTGAAATTTATTGCTCTTAGGAGGTTATTTATATAATTCATCTTAAATAATACTAAATGGAAGGGGAAGAATTTAAATCCTGTCAATATAGGTCCTAAGGGCATTTGAATAAAATTTAAAAATATATTCTAAAAAAATTAAAATTCAGTAAATTAGATTGAGCAAGATGATATTCAGACTGATACAGTCTCCATAACCCATAAATATCATCATCATAGTTAATGTTAAAACATCACACCATGACTATGAAATCAGGGAAGAGTTTAGGATGCCTATTGCCAATCCTATTTTCAGTGTTGCTCTTTAAATTATGGCCAGGCCAGGATAAAATCTCCAAATTTTGCATGAGTATAAACAAGCTAACCCCAAGTTTGTAAATTAAACCATATGAGACACATTGGGGCCAATCTGGTTATGTGCTATCAAATGCATAGAAACCATAGCTTTTCTTACACTCCAGAATTGATCTGAGATGAACTATAATAAAAGGAGAGCTAATTAATATTATCCATAAAATACAAAATGTCTAAGAATAAACCGAATAGGAAGTTCATAAGAACATGAAGAAAATGAACTTTTCTGAAGAGAAAGACCAGACCAATGTAAAGAGTTATTAATAATTTAAGAGCAAATCTCTAACTCACAAATTTAATGCCATCCATATCAATGGGATCATAATGGGCTTTCTTTAGGAACACAGAACAATAATCTGGAAAGTTATCTGCCAGAATGTGTGTAAGAAAAGAGCCAAGCAAACTTGAACAAGAAATTTACCGATAGCCTCACTTGATGAGTTAAAATACAGGAAAGTTATAATATTTAAAACCAGGTGATATTATGACAGAAATAGACAAACAGAGGACTTTGAGGAAGGCAGAGACTCAGAAATATGTCTAAATAGTCAAAGGATGTATAAATTACTTGTCCATTGCTAATGGAAATAAATTGATACTTTTTTTTGAGACAATGTTTGTAATGCAAATTTATTAATTAAAATGTGCCCAACTTTTGACCCACTATTGTAAAAGTAATAATTGTGTATGTGTTAAAAAGAACCTGAGTATCAGGGCTCCTGGGTGGCTTAGTAGGTTAAGCGTACAACTCTTAGTTTCAGCTCAGGTCATGATCTCATAGTTCATGAGTTCCAGCCCTGCATTGGGCTCCAAGCTGAGCCCAGGGAGCTTGTTTGGGATTCATTCATTCATTCATTCATTCATTCTCTCTCTCTCCCTCTCTCTCAAAACAAACTTTTTTTTAAAAAAGAACCTAAATATCACTTTCTGGTCTTTAGTTAACTGCATTACTCTGTACATATTATATAATGCATCCATTCAGAAATATTTTGCAAAAGAAAATTTAATGATTTTATAAATTATTCCTAATGCTTGTGATATCTTCTGTATTTTCCAAAATTTCTACATGAGTTCGTGTCCATTTTGTTATCAAAATAAGACCACTAAGAGTTGTTTTTGAATAATTAATTAGTATTCTGGGCATGCTTAACTACTTTTTTAATATGATTAAGTAGTTTTAAGATTTGTGAAAATGTGTTAGATCTTTAGTGGAATTTTAAGTTTTGTAAGTCAAAACTTGGTTGTTTTTGTACAGATTATGTACTGGTGAATGAATAGGAATCTAAATATCATTTACTTGAAACCAAAGCCAAACCTAAGAGAATATTTTATAGTTTAAACTTTATATAATTTTAGCAATGAAGAGAAAATATCTTTTAACTGAGAAAAGGGAATTTTCTATGGGTACTGTCTCCTCAGAGCAAACTTCTCTGAAAGGCCTCTGGATTTCTATTGAATCCTGTGAACATAAAATTTCAATTAGTGCTGCGTGTATGAATAACAGCTAAATATTTCAAAGGAGAGAAAAAGAAAATATTGTTTGTGACGGAGTCTGAAGAGCCTAAGTCCCATGGGGCTGATTTATACAAATTTTGTGTAGAGAAAATTTCTTAAATGAGCCACTACAGGAGACAGAATGTGCCTTCCCTCTGCACATAAAAGGTAGGGTGTTTGTTGAGAGAATTAATGAATGAAGGATGTCACTTGCAGAATGGCCTAAGACAAGAGAGTGTGAAGTCTCTAGGCAGCTACTTATGAAATCACATTATTAGGTAATAATAATGGGACACTGAAGGCAGACCAACCTGAGAAAACATTCCCAAGCCACACACTTCAACTTGGAAATAGACCCAGAGCTCACAGCCTTGACTTACTGTTTGTTAGTATTCTCTCAAGAAAACAAATATTCCAAAGGATATTCCTCAAAGGACCCAATCAGTTCGATTATATGCATGATAACAACTGTTGGAGGCAACATTAGAAAAATTATTCACACAGACTCCTCAAACGTTATTATAGACTGCCCAAATAGGTATCAGCCTCCTTCTTCAAATATTTGGTGAGAGTTTATAGATACAATAAATTGCTCTATAATCTTATTGTTTCTTAAGCCAAAAATAATGAGTTAAATATTTAATACTTGAAGTTCTGCTTTCCCTTGACCTATGGAATGCTCATGAGAAAATAATGATTAGAAATTTTATCCATAAGGAGAAGAAAGGGGCATACAAAACTCCAAGAGTAATCAATCCTGGAAAATTAATTTCATTATGTAAGTGCAGATACAGTTGGCAGTGGTGCCTGGGAAGGATGCCTCTACTTCTCACTTGACTTTGGACACTGCTTCTTGTAACCTTTCTACGGTGACATGTTTTAAATTCTTAGCTAATTTGTATGTTCCTTGGAGCATGCGGTATCTCCTAATTTACATTTCTCACAGCATTTAGCACAATGGTTCTCAACACAGTGTAGGATCAAAGAAGATCATTTTGATAGACTATGATACTTTCTGTATATAAAGAATCCTATCTAAATGTTTAAATGATTTTTGGTAAACTGTACTTTTGATAACCATTAGGGGAAAGAGCCACATATGTAAAGATGTCGTGTGAGTTTTCTTGTAAATCATAAAATCTTTTTTCCTATATTCCTGCATTATAATTCCACCACTCTTCACTGATGGTCTACTTTAAAATTTTGAGGATGTATTTGAATGTATAGTCTTATGGTTATGAGGGAAAACTATGTTATACCACAGTTAAATAGCATTCAAAACAGTTAGCTGTTGCATGGGTAAGGGTTCTACCATATATAAATTGACTATACCCAACAAACCTTTTTCTCTCCTTTTTTTTTTTTTCTTGAGAGAGAGAGAGGGAGAGGGAGAGGGAGGGAGAGGGAGAGGGAGAGGGAGAGAGAGAGAGAGAGAGAGAAACTGTGAGTCAGGGAGGAGCAGAAGGAGAGAGAGAGAGAGAGAATTCCCAAGCAGTCTCCATGCCGAGTGGAGCCCGACTCAGGGCTCAATCCCACAACTTCAAGACCATGACCCAAGCTGAAATCGAGTTGGACACTCAACTGACTGAGCCACTCAGGTGCCCCAGACATATTTTTTTCTTAGGTCAATAAAATAAATGGGAAAATGCCACAGGAAAAAAAATGGCCTCATACAGCTGGACTAGAACATTTTTCTTAACAAGAACAACAAAAACATGATATTTGAGTACCTGAATTTGTTTTAAGCCTTATTCATAAAATGATTAAATATACATCAAATCACCAACATGACTGCTGATAAAAGTTTGTAAAATCATCACGGATTCACAGTTGGTTACTTTATAGTGAGTATCTTTTATTTATTTCTTAATGTTTATTTATTTTTGAGACAGAGAGAGACAGAGCATGAACGGGGGAGGGGCAGAGAGAGAGGGAGACATAGAATCTGAAACAGGCTCCAGGCTCTGAGCTGTCAGCACAGAGCCCGATGCGGGGCTCGAACTCACAGACCACAAGATGGTGACCTGAGCCTAAGTCGGACGCTTATCCGACTGAGCCACCCAGGCGCCCCAATATTGAGTATCTTTTAATATAACCTATATAGAGAGTGGCTTGGCTCTTGCTAAGATTTGACGCTGCAGCAGTTAATGTGCAGGAGACCCAATGTTTGTGAATCTTGCAAAAACAGTGAAAAGCAGACCTGTGACTATTTTGTTAGAAAAAAGAATTAGTCAGCATTTAAGAATCTAGTTCTAAAACAATAAACCTTTCTGCCATAAGTTTGAAGGTTTTTTCCTAAAAGAAAACGTTCTTCATGAAAATATGCTTATGTATGCAAAAAGGGCTGAAAGAATCATAAATGTTGTGTATTTGTGAGAGCTAGCAATTTAAATGTCTTTCTAAATAATAGTAAATAAGCTTCTAAATGATGCTGTATATTAAAAAGTATATCGAGAACTGGTTTTAAGCATCCTCGACATACATCAGATACAATGCCTTTGGTTGCTAAGCTCTATGTGATTCTCCTCTTAGATCTAGAATAAACAGATATGTCAGCTTTGGGAGTGGCGTGGGTGACCCTCAGTCGGCTACATCCTACAATATCACGATTATTGCAAAGAAAACAAAAGCAATTTACTGTCTTGTGGTTCCGTAGCCATTTATCTGCTTTTCTGGATCTTCTTGTTTGCTTTGTATCCAGAATTCGACAGGGTCTCAGTGATAGGTTTGTTTGCAACTATAGGCCATTATATAGAAAACAATAGGAGAGATCTGCCAGTCAAACAAAGAACTAAACAAAAAATAATACTTAAATTACTAAGACATTCCATATTTATGTGGCCAGGCTATTTATGGATTGGGAACTCCTTGTACCCTGCACCAACCTGCAAATCAATAAGTAGATTCAAGGATTTGAGAGTGTTACCATTAGACTACCTACTATAGAAATCTCACTAAAGGAACATTAGAAACCTGCTGCTGGTATATGTAATACTTCCTAAATGAAAGCATCCGATGACTAAAAAATTCATGAATATCCCATACAAAATTGCAAACATATGTTCATTTTCCTTTACTATTGTGGATATTTAGAAGTCATTCATAACTTTTAAACAAAGCTCTGTTCACAGAGCTAAGAAAACTACACAAAGTAAAAAGATATTGCTTTTTAAAAGAACAAAATTTGGGTTACCTGGGTGGCTCAGTCAGTTAAGCGCCCAACTTTGGCTCTGGTCGTCATGATCTCATAGTTCATGAGTTTGAGCCCCACATTGGGCTCCGTGCTGACAGCTCAGAATCTGGAGCCTGCTTCAGATTCTGTGTCTCCCTCTCTTTCTGCCCCTCCCCTGCTCGTGCTCTGCCTCTGTCTCTCAATAATAAATAAACATTTTTTAGAAATTAAAAATAAATAAAAAGGGCAAAATTCACCATGTCTTTACTTTTTAATTACATCTGAATATAATCAGTAAAGAATCTCTAAAATTTTATTATGAACATTCGGATAAACTTGTACTAACATATATTATGATATTAATATCTAATATATTTTCCTGTGTTTTTTTTTTTTATTTTAGAGATAGAGAAGAAGAGGGAGAATCTCAAGCAAGCTCTGTGTTCAGCATGGAGTCTGACACAGGGCTCAGTTTCACGACCCTGAGATCATGACATGATTCAAAATCAAGAATTGGATGTTCGACCAACTGAGCCACCCAGGCACCCCTTTTCATGCATATTTCTGAAACCAAAGGTCCACTTACTAAAATTGATTCATTTAAAAATATATTCTCTATTGGGATTTTAAGGGGCCTCATAGATAACAAATCTTCTCCCAATAGTTCAGAGCCTGTTGAGATAGACAAATAGGAACAGACAGAAATCAAAATGTTAGAGAAGGATCTTAGAGACCCGGGTTCAGTTTCAGGACAATAACAGAATTCCTAATACTCGTGGAGACACAGAAGCACAGGTGTCCTTCACACCCAGCAGTGTGCAGGCATATGCCCCTGCAGCAGCACAACTCAGTTCAGGAGATCGGTGTCCCGCAGGCAGATCAGAGGGGACAGGCAGGCGGGACACATACGCTGATTCCTCTGCCAACAAAACCCATCAGGTGACTCTCTCCTCTTCTACAGATGAAGAGACTTACATGGAAACAGGAAGAGAGAATAAAGAGTAGTCCGGACCCCGAATTCCAACATTGTCTTTGAAGGAAAGAATTCAGGACACAATTCCAAAATGTAGCATTTGGGGATTTTCAAAAATATCATATCTACCTTTCTAACTATTATTCTAATATTTCTAGTGACTTCCTTCTTATGACTAAAGACATGTTGTCTTGCCTTGGCCTCAGGTGCTGGGCATTAACTTTATCAGGTATATTTACATAAGACAATGTATGGAGACATTGAAGGGGATGGGTAGTGAGTAAGATAAAGGGAGAGAGAAGAAAAAGTCTAGGCTTTACAGCAGGTGATCCTATCTTTTAATCATTGGAGCAAATCAATAGAGCAAAATTCGGCTTTTTTTTCTGTAGAAGTATTTGTGAATATGTATCTGTGAATTTCACTAGATAATTCTGGCGGGGCGGGGTGTGGATGAATATGTGAAAAAGAAATTGGATGGAAATAGAACTGAACACAAGGCTGTAAATTAACAACGAATGATAACCAGGTCCATAAAGCCATGGTAAGATAGGGAAGTGATTCTAATTATATATAATTTGAAGATACTTTTACAAACACACTCTTAGGTCTGTCTGCATACAAGTATAAAAAAAGAATGGATGAGGTACCTGGGTGGCTCAGTTGGTTAAGCATCCAACTTCGGCTCAGGTCATGAGCTCATGGTTCGTGAGTTCGAGCCCCACATCAGGCTCTGTGCTGACAGCTCACAGCCTGGAGCCTGCTTCAGATTCTGTGTCTCCCTCTCTCTCTGCCCCTCCCCCTGGCTCATACTCTCTCTCTCTCTCTCTCTCTCTCTCTCTCTCAAAAGTAAATAAACATTAAAAAAATTTTTTAAAGAAGTATGGAAAAATTGGAGCTAATCAAAGTGAATTTGATTAAAAGCTCATTAAGAATAAATTTTGATAAAAGATATTTTAAATATGATTTTTTACTCTTCCTAAGGACAGTGTTCTTTTTCAAAGTTTTTGTATTACAGATACTTATTTCACATGGTTCTTCCTGAATATTGCCACCTTGATTATAATCAAATATTTGCTTACACACACACACACACACACACACACACTCACACACACTCACATATATATTACTACACAATAAAATCACCTTTAATTTATTTATCCCTTGGGTCAAATTATGAGACCCATGTTCATAGAAAAACATTTTTCAATATAGTATCATAATTGAGGATGTAAGCATTACCCTAGTTGCTACTATCAAAATGATTACAAATTCCACATGTGTTGTGTTTAACTTACTGAAGTGCTTTAGGTTAGACAATTTTATTTTAAAAAGAATTAGAAAGCGTATTGTATTCAGAAAGTAATACTACTATGTCATTACTTATGTGCTAGAGGCTAATCTAGACGATCAACAAGTGTGAAACCATCTAATTATCTAAACATCCTGGTATTATTATAGCACCATCTTGCAGATGAAGAAAGTGAGGTAAAAAAAAAAAAAAAAAAAAAAAAAAAACAAGTTAAATGTTCCCAAGGGCAAACTGCAAGTGTGTGGGAAAGACGGAATTAGAAACCAGGCAGAAAAAAAGCAAAAGTAAGTAATACAATTGTAATGAAGTCCATATATAGATATTGTTAAAGAATCACATAAGAACAGTAATTCTCTGAGCATCCCATTTTGCTAAATTTGGCATCAGATAGGAGTGTCAGTTGTTTTTCTAGAAAGATATGGACAAACATTTTTAGAAGAAGAATTATGTAAGATTAAAAAATCGTGAATATTTATACTACTTCTAATTTATAGTGGCAGTCCTTGTTCTTTATATTTTGATTTATTTCATCTAAAAATAAAGTCCTAACTATATTCTTCCCGTAGCCAATAAGGGTTATCCAAAGAGCTTGAAAGATAAAGAAATAAGTGCTCTTTAAAGATTTACTACTGATACTGTATCTCTGTTTACTATTGAAATACAGTCGGTCTATGATTACCATAGCAATAAATATGCTAAATATTTCTCATTTGCTAATATATTTTATGAAACTTTCTCATTCTGACAGCTTAAAAGGGACCTAAATTTCTCATTCTCAAATTCAATAAGGAAAATAGCCATGGCTGATGGATTTACATGATGTAAGATTTGCTGAAAAGTAATGAAATTATATTTCAAGGCTATATAATTTGCTCTTACCAGAATAAATATGCATATGTAAGTTATAAAACTCTTGGTCAATTAAATAATTTTATAAACACTGATAATGGGGGCTCTAATATTTTTCATGATTATGAACTTCTTACATTGATAGATAAAAAGAGAAAGGCTATTCATCAAAATAGTCTTAAACAAATTAATAATGCAACAAAAAATTATTGTAGTTTACTAAGAATAGTCTGTCAATCTAGAAGTTGGAAGAAAAAATAAGACCCTGAAAAATAACACTAAAAAGGTGGATTTTGTGACACATATTTTATCACTGTATACATTATGGAAATTACAATACATTGCTTATTTATTGGGTTGACAAGTATCATTTGGGCATTGTGTACTTAACATTATATCATATGAAAAAAATACAGGAATTGATATTATAGTGCTAATGGTTGTTTATAGGAAGTTGGGGGGGGGCAAGAAACACAAAAGTCTACTCCTGTGGGAATAGACTATCCTTTGGGAAAGGCAGGAATATATGGTAAGTCAAGCATTGTATCTGGAAAATGAGTAAGGACACCTGAGAAAGATACTTCCCCAATACCCAGTTCACAGACTCCATAAGACTAAGGCTCAGGGGCGCCTGGGTGGCTCAGTTGTTAAGTGTCTGACTCTTGATTTCCACTCACATCATGATCTCATGGTTCATGAGATCAAGCCCCACATTGGGTTTGCACTGACAGTGTGCAGCCTGGTTGGGATTCTCCCTCTCTCTCTACCCCTCCTCTGTTCACACATGCTCTCCTTAAACAAATCAACAAACATTAAGAGAGAGAGAGAGAGAGAGAGAGAGAGAGAGAGAGAGACACCAAGGCTCAATCAGAATACCAGGGAATATTTTACTCTCCCACCCACTCAACACCACACTAGCAAAATAACTGTCAAGCCAGCTGAGAGGGAGGTCTCTCTAGGGAGCAGGGCCAAGGGATACACCAAAGTCAAAGGGTAATCAGATATTGAGATGAACCTCTAACATATTAACTAGCACCCAAACCACTCAAAATCTGATTATATTTTTCCCATAGTCTGAAGGCCTAACAGGAGGAAAGGCTTGTTCATCTACAGACATAAAAAAAAAAAATTATTCATGTATTTATTGTGCTATATAATTTGTCCAGCTTTCAGCAAACAATTAGGAGGTATATTTAAATAGCAAGAAAACAGTCTGGAGAGATAAAGCAATTATCAGAATGAGACTGATTTAGGATAATTGTTGGGAAGTATCAGACAGGGATCACCAGTAGACGCAACACATTCACAGAATGAATCATGAACTTGTAGATTATTAGAAACTAAGCTAACTGAAATAGTAAGATGGAAAGGAAAGTGGGAAAAGAGAACATAGTATCCAAGAGCTGTGGGAAAGCATCAAAGAGTGTAAAACCACACCAGGCCATCAACGGGGACCACAGAGTTGTAATAACAACACACTCCTCCACTCTCAGTGGGATGACACCAGAAGAGGCCTGGTGGGAAGCCTGAATCCCAGCAGTCATGAGGAGCCTCTCACTCACATGTGATAGCAGAGGCTGAATAGGGAAACTTGGCTTTCATGAAAACCTGGAATTACCAAGGTGGTGTATGTACCCCTTCACCTACTGGGATGGTGTCAGAGCAAGCCAGATAAAACAAAAGCTCTAAATGAGATCCAGAGTCTCATAATACCCAAAGTTCAGATTTCAATAGGAAACCACTCATCATACCAAGAACCTGGAAAATCAAACCTGAATGAGGAAGGATGATCAACAGACATCAGCACCGGAATGACATAGATGTTGGAATGATCTGACAAGGATTTTAAAGATACCATCATAGAAATGCTTCAACAAGTAATTACAAATGCACTGGGAACATAAAAACATAGAAACTCTCAGCAGGAAATAGAAATTCCCAGTAAAGAAATAAAATATAAAGAAGAATCCAATAGAAACTTTGGAAGTGAAAAGTACAGGAACCAAAATTAAACAAAAGGAATTGGATGGGGTTGATAATACAATAGAGGGAAGAGAAGGGAAAAAATAATTGCACTTAGAAAACAGAAATTATCCAATGAACATAGAAAACAGAATGAAAAGAAATGAATGGAATCCCTGGGGCTTGCAGAACTGGTACAAGAGTCTAAGGGTCACATCACTGAAGGCCCAGAAAAAAAAGAGGACACAGAAGTCAGGGCTAAAAAAGCACTAGAAGGAATAACGACAACAACTATAAACCTACAGATTCAAGAAGGTGAGCAAACGGCAAAGAAGATAAATTCAAAGCAAATCATACAAAGACACATCATAGTAAAACTTCTGAAAACTCAAGACAAAGAGAAAATCTTAAAAGCAGCCAGAGTAAATATCCCCCTACCTACAGGGGAAAACCAATTCAATGGCAGATTTCTCATAAGAAACCATCAAAGCTGATAGATCATGGCTCAACATTTTTTAAGTGCTGAAAAAAGAATCATCAGTCCAGATTCTTTATCATGCACAAATGTCCTTTAGGGATGAAGAACTTATGAAGACAGTCTAAGGTGAAAGGAAACTAAGAATCTGTCACCAGCAATCCTATGCTAAAAGATGGCTACAGGACAGTTTCTAAAATGAAAGTGGTAGAAGAAGGAATCTTAGAGCATCAAGAAAAGAAGAAAGGAAAGAAAGTGGAAAAGTATGATAAATAGCCTAGAGGTTCCTTCTCTTGAGTTTAAAAAAAAATTTTATTGTTTATTTGTTGTTGGGGGGTGGAGGAGCAGAGAGAGAGGGAGACAGAATCCAAAGCAGGCTCCAGACTCTGAACTGTCAGCACAAACCCGACACAGGGCTTGAACTTACAAGCTGTGAGATCATGACCTGAGCCGAAATCAGACACTTAACCGACTGAGCCACCCAGGCACCCCTCTTGTTTTTTTAAATTGTTTAATATTGAAGCAAAAATTTTAACACCATCTAAGGTTTTTGAGATCTATAGAGAAAATATTTACGATAGTTCTATAAGGGATGTGCTGGGAGGTTTCTACACTATTTGAACCAGTTAAATGGTGATACTAGGAGACTGTTAGGCACAATGTAATTTTATCGTAGGGGACCAAATTGCTCTCCAAAGGAAGTAATTCCCATTTTTCTACATTTTCATCACACTTGTACTATGAGACTTTCCATTTTTGCTAATCTAATAAATTTGGAAAGGTATTGAATCATTATTTTAAAATGCATATCTAAGATGACCATTAAAGTTAGGCATCTTTTCACATGTTGATTAAATTTCCTCTCATGCAGATGCCTGTTCAACCATTACACCTTCCAAAACATGGTATTTATTACCTGGGTGATATTCATGCTCTGGTTGCTCAAGGATATCAAAAACTTAGTCTGGAATTCTTAATAATTTGCATAAAGTGCATGTATCTCTGAACACCTTCTCCTGATGAAACTGATGCTTATTTCTGGTTACATGCTCCTATTGGTTAATGGGTTATTTTTAATCCTGTGGAAATTATACTACAACCTGTGATTAATGACCTTGGAGCCCTGCCCACTTAGCCTGCCACTAAAAACAGATCAACATGGTAAATGGTTTAAGCTTATCAATTAAAAGACAAATATTGTTAAATTGGTTATAAAAGCACGCCCCAAATACATGCTGTCTACAAGAAATTCACTTTAAATATAATGGGCCAAAAAAAAAAAAAGTATGGAGAAAGAATGCCATGAAAAAAATGAGCAAAAAAAACAAACAAAAAAAAACTATAGTTAGCTGTATTAATTTCATCCATAAAGGACTGCCATGTACTGAGTGTCTGTGCCTCTTTTCACACCAAATTTACGTGTTGATGCCCTAACCCCTAGGCAATGGTATTTGGAGATGAGGCCTCTGGGAGGTGATTATGATTAGATTAGGTCATGCCAGTGAAGTCCTCATGATTGGATTAGTGGCCCTTATGAGAAGATTAGAGATAAGAGAGCTCGCTCTCTTTCCCCCTCTTTTCCCTCTGCCCCATTGGCCCTCTATCACTCTGTCCCTCTCCACACTTGGACAGAGGAAAGGCTATGTGAGTCTATGGGATTTTTCTATGATTGCCTGAGTTTATTAAGACAAATTATATAACCAGAAATCTTAAACATTAAATTCAACAAAACAATTGAGAAAAGCCAAACCATAGAGAAGCAGGACCAAATTAAACAAAGTATTCCACTCAAAGAAATAGAGTTAAAAGAACAAAGTACAGGGGCGCCTGGGTGGCTCAGTCAGTTAAGTGACCAACTCTTGATTTCGGCTCTAGTCATGATCTCGAGGTTTGTGAGTTCGATCCCCATGTCAGGCTCTGCACTGACAGTGTGGAGCCTGCTTGGGATTCTCTCCCTCTCATTCTATCTCTCTATCTCTGTCCCTCCCCTGCTCATGCTCTCTCTCTCTCTCTCAAAATAAATAAATAAAACTCAAAAAATAAAAAAAAACACAAAGTATAAAACTTTAGATATTATTAATAACCTCAGAGAGATGGAAGAGAATTTTGTATCAATAGAAAGTTAAACAGATTTTGGAAATTAGGATTTGGTCTTTGGTACAAGAGGTGAGCAGAACAAAATGGTTATAACTGAAGAGTAAACTTGTTAGCTCAAAAGTAAAGTCAAGGAATTGCCCTAGAATGTACTTCAAATAACTTACAGGAGCATAAACTAAATGAAAAAAAAAGCAGAGAGCATATCAATAACTTTAAATATATGCCTAACCGAATTTTCTAAAGAAGAAATATTCATGGCTATCCAATATGCAGAACAATACAGGTAGAAAGTTTTCCAGAACTGCAGACATCTTTTGTTCTGCAAGAACCCCCAAGTCCCAAACTTGATATCTCTGTCACCACACATTCGAAGAAAGTGGTCTTCAATACCTGAAAGTCATTAGCAATACCTGAAAGTTTGGGGAACCTCATTCAGTTTCGAAGTAACAAAGTTAACGGTTTTCAGAGACACACATTTTACCATTCAGGATGATACCACACGTGAAGTTCATCTAGAAAAAGTAACAAGATTTGCTAAAATAAGCACGTGTGTAAATGTACAGTTGACCCTTGAACAGCCTGGGTTTGAACTATGCAGCCCTCCTTATATGTGGATTTTTTACAGTGTAAGACTATAAATGCATTTTCTCTTCCTTGATGATATTTTCTTTTCTCTATCATGTTTTTTGTAAGAATGCAGTATATAATACATATAACATACAAAAACCGTGTTAATTGACTCATGGATTGGTAAGGCTTCTGGTCAATGGTAGGCTATTGGAAGGTAAACAGCCTTTCTTCCCCTATGTGAATTGAATTACCACCTCTATAATGTATCAAGTTTCCACAAACACATGGTCTTTCTCTGATCTGATTTACATTGATCTTTTTCTACAGTCATGAAACAATAAAGGTTAACACATGCCTGAAGAAAACTCAAATTTACAAGTGATCAGAGATGAAAACGTATATACTAGAGAAATCCAAGTAAACAATGAGTTGCAAATTCTATTCACATGGAGATCTGTAAAGATAAAAAAAAAAAAAAACCAACCTGAAAATAGTAATCAATAACTTCTAAAAATGAGAATATAGTGGAAGGAGCTATCAAGGGTAACTTTTGTTTAGTCAATATTATTTGATTTTCGTAACCACAAAATATGTGTTAATATTTCACTTAGTTGGAAAAATGTAATAGGAGATTAGGTCAATCAGTGTTTCCCCTGAACCTCTCCACAATTCTCTCTCTAAACCATGCAGTGTGCGAGGCTCACGCCTATTTTCTCTCTATTTACAACAGCCTGCCTCCTGGAAACTCTCCATAACTCTCCTGATTTTGTAAGTGATAAATCACTTTCTCCAGATCTTCCAAACATGGCCGATCCCACACTAGATTGGGACTACAGGTTTACACATCCTCTTCCCGCTAGCCTGCAAACTCCCTGAGAGTAAGATAGAGTCTCATCCAATGCCAATTCCCAGAATGCTAAAGGGTAGAGCCTGGTTATATATATGCACTCAAAAATGTAACAAATGAGTATACAGACACACAAATAAAAGAATGGATCAATGAAGCCATGCTTTAAAAGAAAGGAAAAGTGGTTTTGAGTCTTCAGTATAATAGGAAACAGGGAGTCAGAAAAAGTCTTTTATTAGGGGAAAAACAAAATTGCTGACGCCAGTATTTAGGAATCATTGGAAGCAAGCCTGGAGACTATACCATACATGGGCTTGAATTACTGATAGGAAAATAGTAGAAATTTATTTAGGTGATGGATATCAGACAAGACATATTCATAAGGAAAATAAATAGGATTTGAATTATATTTCCCTATTTACTGGACTCTAAGCTCCATGAAGGCAATGACTTCATTAGATTTATTACTGTATATATAGTACCTAGCTTTAGCTTTTAGGACCTAAACACAGATGGTCAATATATAATTATTCAACATTGACAGAAAAAATGAATGATGCAGGAAATAATAATTATCAATATAAATATAATCAATTTCCTTTTTTTTTTTTAAATTTAAGTTCATGTTAGTTAACATACAGTGTAGTCTTGGCTTCAGAAATAAAACCCAGTGATTCATCTCTTACATATGACAGCCAGTGCTCATCCCAAAAAGTGCCCTTCTTAATACCCATCACCCATTTAACCCATCCCCCCAACCACCTCCCCTGCAGCAACCCTCAGCTTGTTCTCTGTACTTAAGAGTCTCTTATGGTTTGTCTCCCTCTCTGTTTTTTTATTTTTTGTTCCCTTCTCTTATGTTCATCTGTTACGGTTCTTAAATTCTACATGCATGAAATCATATGATATCTGTCTTTCTCGACCTATTTTGCTTAGCATAATACTCTCTAGTTCTATCCACACTGTTGCCAATGGCAATATTTCATTCTTTTTCATCACTGAGTTGTATTCCATTGTGTATATATATACACCACATCTTCTTTATTCATTCATCAGTCGATGGACATTTGGGCTCTTTCCATAATTTGGCTATTGTTGAGAGTGCTGCTATAAACATTGGGGTGCACGTGCCCCTTTGACTCAGCAGTTTTGTATCCTTGAATCAATTTCTGAAGATAGGCAATGATATACAAATGATGGTACAGTAATAACTAAAATGCTTTCAGTATAAAATAAAGGATAATATTATTACAGTTGAAAAGCATGATTGGTCTGGAAACAGAAATAAAGAGTGGATGTTGTATTATGGTATTAGCAAGCCATCCAAGGGTATTTGATTCTTGGATAATTGGAGGGAAAGTATTGGAGTGAATGTAAAAGAACCGGACCAAATACACAGATTTCTAAGCTGCCTAAGTTGAGTTCAGAACTCAATCCAAGGAGACTCCAAAGAGTAAATGGAGTAAAGCTTTATTTGCTTTTCAAAACTGCATCACAAAACTAATGAGACATATTGCCTCAACATAATTAGGAGAACTAAAGTAAAGCAAATAAAAGGATGGAATATTTTCTAGAATATATTAGAAAACATTACAATTCTTAGGATGACATTTCTAAATACCAATTTGGCTGCTCTTCGGAAAAGTAAGAACTAATTCTCCAGGATACAGTAGCAAAACGATCTAGTGAAAGAAATGCTTATTTTATAAGACATATACTCCATATAGAAAAATAGTATCTGCAGTAAAATGTTCAGAGATTCTACATCTTATGAAATTTAAAAATAAATTTACAGAGTCCCACAGAGAATGAATATATAAAAGCAGGTAAAATTCTATTAAAATCCATAGAGTGGTATGTTAGCTGGTGTCTCCCCTTTTGGAGAACTTAAATTACCATAATGTTTCCACAGAAATGTTATTTTTATATGCGCATACACACAACACCGCAGGCACAAAATATTCAATATAAAAAAAGCTACGATATAATTTGTAGGATGAGAAAGGAGAAGATAAATTTCAAAGCCTCCTTATTCATTTCAAATAACAGTTTTGTGGGCAGAATAGCTTGGTTATTTTACAGGCACATTCTAACTTTTTCCAATAAATGATATCTTAAAATTTCTTTTTTTTTTAATTTATTTTTTTTAATTTTTTTTTTTTAATGTTTATTTATTTTTGAGACAGAGAGAGACAGAGCATGAACGGGGGAGGGGCAGAGAGAGAGGGAGACACAGAATCGGAAGCAGGCTCCAGGCTCTGAGCCATCAGCCCAGAGCCCGACACGGGGCTCGAACTCACGAACCGTGAGATCGTGACCTGAGCTGAAGTCGGACGCTCAACCGACAGCGCCACCCAGGCGCCCCAATATCTTAAAATTTCTTATAAATTTAATCGTATACTAAGAAAGTACTACTACATAAAAGAATATTATTGTAAATCTATTTTAAGGAAATGTAAGGTTTGCCTTATTACCAAAGGAAAGTGTGAACGCTTCAGAATATCTAAGCTAGAAAATTCTCATGATCCCACATATAATTTTTTGGAAACGTACAATCAAATGATACAGATATTTTTGTCACCATTGTTTCCATGTTAATGTGAATGATTTTTATATGAACGAATCTTGCATGAGAAATAATTTCTCTTATACTTTAAAATTTCTGAGAAAATGCTAATTTGCATTTATCATGTATGTCTATATGTGGCAATTTAATACATGCCTTTTAAGTTAGCATTAAAATACATTTGTTTCAAAACGTTAATAAAGTAGTAATACATTTGTTTTCTAATATTTCAAACCCAGACTAAAAAGTGTACACATCTTAAAAGGCACTGGAATATTTGTGCTGTTGGGGCTTAGTTCAGTGAAGTGAAGTTTGCAAAAGGAAAATCGTGTGTCATCACATTTTCCTGCACTAATGGAAAACATGTTCTTGTGCTCCTGTGACAAAAGACCGGTGAGGGTCAGTGGTGGGGAGAAAATCCAAAGACGATTCTGCCGAGATTCAGGGCAGTCACAATATTCATTACTAATGAACCTGGCAACTTAATTAATATTTCGCTCTGAAGAGGTTTTCAGGAATTCAATGAAATATATGACAACATTTTTCATTTAAACAAAACTTAGCCCAAATATCCATCGACAGATGAATGGATAAAGAAGAAGTGGTATATATATACAATGGAATATTAGTCGGCAACCAAAAAGAATGAAATCTTGCCATTCACAGCAACGTGGATAGAACTAGCGTGTACTATGCGGATAGGAATTAGAGAAGGACAAATATCGTATGATTTCACTCATATGTGGAATTCAAGATACAAAACAGACAAACATAAGGGAAGGGAAGCAAAGATAATATAAAACAGGGAGGGGGACAAAACATAAGAGACTCAAATATAGAGAACGAGCTGAGGGTTTCTGGAGGGGTTCTGGGTAGGGGGATGGGCTAAATGGTCAAGGGGCATTAAGGAAGACACCTGCTGGGATGAGCACTGGATTCTACTCCTGAAATCATTAGTGCACTATGTGCTAACTAACTTGGATGTAAATTTAAAAAAACAAATTAAAAAAACAAATAAATAAAAACTTCAAGGTTACCTCTAATCTCCCTAAAGAAGTAATATTTCCATTATTTACCATATTTAAATATAAAATGTTGTGGGCATCAAGGAGTTCATTTCCTACATAATTAGCAACTGGAAACTTCTACTGGAATTATTCTCTACAGGAAAACTAATACATACAGATTCTTATTTAAAATGATTTGGGGGGCGCCTGGGTGGCTCAGTCGGTTAAGCCTCCGACTTCAGCTCAGGTCATGATCTCGCGGTTTGTGAGTTCGAGCCCCGTGTTGGGCCCTGTGCTGACAGCTCAGAGCCTGGAGCCTGCTTCAGATTCTGTGTCTCTCTATCTTGCGGCCCCTCCCCTGCTCATGCTCTGTGTCTCTCTGTCTCTCAATAATAAATAACGTTAAAATTTTTTTTATATTATTTGGTAATGGATAATATGTAATACAAAGGAATGCATAGATTTTATTATTTTAGTATGCAAAGGGCTGACTACATATATATTGAGTCCAAACTTTTAAAATATTTCTCATTGAGTTTAAACATATTTCCCTCTATTACTCTTCATGCCCATATTCTTAGTGATGAAAGCATTATAGATAGAGAATTCACACTTCTGGAATAGTGTAATAGTATGGAAAATATTAACTATACTTAACACAAATCTACTGAGTATTATTTTTCCAAAGAAATAAATTTGTTTTCAAATAAGAGACAATGATTCTGACCTGTCAACAGAAGGGGAGTATAAGGTAGTTGAATGCAATGTGTGAAAAAAAAAGCAGGATTTCCCAGAGACTCAGAATTATACACATATTAAGAGATTCAGTAGCAAGAAAAATTGTCCTTCATTTGCATGGAAACTCATGGTCGCTGAGGGGCCACGGATCAGCCTTCTTTTTTATATAGTATATAAAAGAAACCAATGCTGTTCTTCCCAGTATACAAGAGGTAGAGTAAAACAACAAATGGAAAGAACAACTGGGAGAAATGAAAAGGCAAAAACGGAAGGAAATACTCTTGACTGCCAAAAAATAATGAATGCATTTTCAAGACTCCAGTTTACAGAAATGCTCTCCTTTGACTTTCCCATTGGTGATTTAAAATGGAAATTAACAGCTTCTCTGCCACCCTGTGCATTTTCCCAAACATATGCAGATTTCCATATATTATGGTTTCCTAAATGGAGATATATCTTTGTGTGGCTATCTTTCTACAGTACCCCAACTAATTAAACTCCTTTAAAAATAACACTGATTGTTTTATCAAGTTTTTAAAATTTTAATTCCAGTATAGTTAACATACAGTGTTCTATTAGTTGCAGATACACAATAGAGTGATTCAACAATTCTATACATCATTCAGCGCTCATCTTGACAAGTGTTCTCTTAATCCCTTTCACCTACTCGCCTCCACTCTGGTGACAAGGGACTTTCCTAATCCTAAATTCAAAGCCCTCTCTTATAGACACTGCTTTTCCGAAGAAAAGGAAGCATGAGATATACTGGATGTATTTAAATCTGTTCTTTCTGGAGGAGTCTTGTCTTATGTAAACATGAACTGATCTCAGGTAGAGTTTCCGGAAGGTATTCTATGGGGCAACAAAAATACCCTCACAAAGCTTAAAAAGAAGATATAAAAATGTTGGTCACTAATATTAAAATCTTCAGAGATAAGTTATAAAGGCTTTCATCAGCATCATCTGGAAACACTGAGCTTTAAACAAATGGTTAAATGATAAAGGCAGATGGTGAATGAAGCATAAAAAAATGAAGACATTTAAATTTGAATTTCTTAATTAGAAATGAATTCCAACAACTTACATGTATACTTATGAAAGTAGCCCAGATTGTTATCTGTGCCCAATCTCTTCACAGAGGCATGGTGAGCAGAATCCTAATTGGTTTTAGTAGGAAAGATTGCACTCAGATTATTTTTCCACTGTGTAAATGTGGTTGGCATAGATCATTTAACGTGTCTAACTCTTGAGTTTTCCCTTTGTAAATCAGACTGTTAATAACAGTAGTACAGGGGCGCCTGGGTGGCGCAGTCGGTTAAGCGTCCGACTTCAGCCAGGTCACGATCTCGCGGTCCGTGAGTTCGAGCCCCGCGTCAGGCTCTGGGCTGATGGCTCAGAGCCTGGAGCCTGTTTCTGATTCTGTGTCTCCCTCTCTCTCTGCCCCTCCCCCGTTCATGCTCTGTCTCTCTCTGTCCCAAAAATAAAAAAAAAAAAAAAAAAAAAAAAAAAACGTTGAAAAAAAAAATAACAGTAGTACAGTATTATTGTAGATTCATAAATATTAAATTATATAAAAATACCAAATGCTTTACCACACAATATGAAAAAAATGTATATCTGAAAATGTGATTCTTACACTTTTCTTCTTCCATGTAAACATTATTTTTGTTACTGAAATATAAATTTGACTTTCTTATAGCCCTCATGCCTACAAAAAGAATAGAAATTTGTATTTTAATAATTTGTTAAACTGAATAAATATAAATGCAAATACTACTGAAAAGCAATCATATTTGATGTTTAGTGCTGTAGATATCATCTAGTGCATTTTCATTAGAGAGTTTTCAGACAAAAAGGGAGAAAAAGCTTTTAGAATTCTAGGCTTTGTCTGAACAGGTAGCAAGATATTTCCACAGATCAGCATTTCCCATAGATGTTGTAGCTTTGCTGTGAAGCAGTGTATCATGTCAAGTCTGTTGCTGATGTGGTTGTTTTTAAGGCTTATGATGTTTTCATATTAAAAAAGTGCATGAGTGACACTGTAAATATTCAAGAATGTCAAAGAGAAGGCAAGGCAATCCTAAGACAGACATTAAAAGCAGCAGCAATTCAATGAAAGTCTTGTGAGCATTTTAATGCCATGTACAGATTCAAATAACATCCCAGAAGTTATGAAATTACCCTGAAAGTCAGTTTGCTATTTAACGCTTCGCGAAAACTCCTATGGCAGAGGAGAGAGCTATTCACATGAAAGTAAGATTTCTTCAGGTGTCATCTCTATTCCCACCCTTTGCGTATAAATACTTGGTTCTCCTGAGGACTCATTTTTATGCTCACCTGACATATTCCACAATAGCAAATAAATGAATATAAAACAAGAGTTTTTAGACAAAAACAATGAATCCACTTGGTCTAAGTAGAACATCGAAGAGATCCCAGAAGAAGCTTTCTAATTAGTTCTTTCCTTCTATTTCTTCCTTGGGACAGGAAGATTAGTCATTTAAGCAGAAATCAATGCCTAAATTTAAACATGATCAAGGCTATTAGCCAGTAAATGAAATTCTCTGCCACATAAAACAATACGCAAATATAATCCAGTCTCTCCTGTGACATTTACTGTGGCCACTAAACTCACCTGATTTCTCATCTAAATTTATTAACTTAATGTTACATTCATTCGGAATATTTGAAAGGTATGAACGAAGTATATAATGAAATGACCACCCGTAAAACCAACAACAGACTTAAGAACTAGAACATTACCAATACTGTTTCGGCCACCTGTGTGTTCGCCCCATATCCCATCTGTCTGCCTTCTCCCAGTGTAAACAATCCTGACTTTTACACTCCTCATCCTTAAGATATTTAAACATCAACTTATTCCCTGTGTAGATTACATGTACCTAACAACCTACGTCGTTTTGATTTTTATTTGCCTTTGATAGTTGCAAAAATAGAATTATCCTGAACATGGTACCCTGAGACTTTTTTTCTCACTCGGTATTATGTTTCTAAGACTCATCAATGCTGCCACTTGTAGCTCCAGTGTTTTGTTTTGTTTCCATTCCTCTGAGATATACCATCATATGTCTGTACCACTATTTTTCCCATTATATTTTTTACAAGTATTTGGGTGGCTTCTATATTTTGCCATTTCATACAGTACTTCCATATCTTCAGTCTACGTGTACAAGAGTATTGGCGTGACTTGGTGGATTCGTGTACTTGTGGATTCGTGAACCCTGCACATGCTAACAAGATAATGCAAATTTCTTCCGAAGTTCTTGCCCCACGTTGGCTTCCCAATAACAGCGTATAACAGCTTCGTTGACACAAATCCCTGATAGCACTTGGTACTATCAAACTTTACAATTTTTGCCAAGTCGTGATAATCATAACTGCGTCTCATTGGGGTTGACCAAGGGCTTACAATTGTCCATTAGTTAGCCACTGAGTTTTGGCCTGAGTGAACTTTATTCCAGCTATAGGCCCTGAACTTTGGCTTGTCATTAAGTTCAATCAAGTACTAAAACACATCGTCCCCCAGTTAACAGCTCAATCTGAGAACTTTAGTTCTTCCTTCTTGGTTCATTTATCCCAGACAGATATCTACTCAATAATGTACTTCTGCTCATGTTTTAACTGGTAACTGATACAGTGATAAGTGCTTAGAAGGGCATTAGCTGGATAAAATCTTAAACTCCACCAAAGAGTTGTAGAGAGGAGAAAACACACGAAAATCTCTAAGAAATTGAACATTTAATCTAAATAGTGATGGTTGATATTTCTTACATATGAAGTCAGTTTGTTGAGTAGATGGATAATCAGTATGTTGTTTATGTGTTGACGCACTTAATGCTAAGATGAATTGCATGAAAACAAATCGCTATTAAGTAGGAAGATGCTCATTTCCTATTTTTCTTACTGAATTCAGTTAATTTCCACAGTTAGGGAGAAAAATGCACACTTAATATCATCTGTGTAAGTTCAGGGCAAGCTCATTTTTTCAGGGCAAGCTCATGGGTGAGGAGAAAAGGGCTCACAAAGGAACAATTTTTTCCTAATACTCTTGCAATTTACCATTAAAATTAAAATTTGCAATTTACAATTAAAATTAAATACTTTATTATTTTTTATTTTTTTAGAGAGAGAGTGAAACAGCATGAGAGGGGGTAGAGGGGAAGAGGGAAAAAGAGAATCTTAAGCACGCTCCGCCTTCAGTGCTCAGCATGAAGCTGGACATAGGAAAGCATCCCACAACCCTGGGATCATGACCTGAGCCAAAATCAAGAGTCTGACACCGGCCCGGTCAGGTAAGCCTCCGACTCTTGGTTTCGGCTCTGGTCATGATCTCGCGGTTTCATGAGTTCAAGCCCCATGTTGGGCTTCACCTGGAACAGTGCAAGCCTGCTTGGGATTGTCTGCCTCCCTTTCTCGCTCTGCCCCTCCCCCACTCTCACTGTCTAGGTCTCTCAAAATAAATGAAGAAATTAAAGAAAAAGAAAAAAAAAAAGACTCTGACACTCAACCGACCAAATACCCAGGAGCTTCAAATTTGGATCCTTTAAATTGCTGTAAATGACATGACAGAATATTTTCTTCCCATCCCTCCTGAATGATCTCTTCACCCTATAACCAGACTTCAGCTTTCTAAGGTAAAAATTGGTTCAAGACCCTTAAATGGAGTATTAAAACCTATGGGATAAAATAGATCCAACATTTCTCTAAAACCTAAATTAAGCTATAAAGTACTTCATTTTTTAGGACAACTTACAATTTTACATGTTCTAAATATTTATTAGGTTGTCAAAATTTTGAAGAGTTGAAATTAGCTGCGATTAACCCCACTTGAAAGAGGGGCATAAGGTTTGCCATCTTTCAATTTACATTATTTGTAGAAAATCACTTCATGAGTTAGTGGACGAGCAGAGCTGCACACGAAGTTGTCTCCTGATCAGACTGATCTAGTGTAGAGCAAAGAAAAGACTTTGTTTTTAAAGTTTATGTACATCTATGGATACTGAAGGAAAAGAAATTAACAGGTAAGAATCAGTATCTTCCTCTGACCAAAAAACAAAAAAACAAGAATTCCATTAAATTTGTAAAGAAATGTATCGCAGGCACCCAATGTTCTTCTGTGCAAGTAAAAAGATTCCTGTCCATATTGTATACCTGAAACTAATATGACACTGCATGTTAGCTATACGGCCATTAAAAAAAGAAAAAGAGGGGCGCCTGGGTGGCTCATTCGGTTAAGCGACCGACTTTGGCTCACGTCGTGATCTCACAGTTTGTGGGTTCAAACCCTGCGTCGGTCTCTGTGCTGACAGCTTAGAACCTGGAGCCTGCTTTGGATTCTGCGTCTCCCTCTCTGTGTGCCCCTCCCTGACTTGTGCTCTGTCTCTTTATCTCAAAAATAAATAAATATTCAAAAAAAATAAAGAGAAATAGAGATGGACCAAAAAAGAAAAAAAAAAAGGAGAAAAAGAACAAACAATGCTGGATTAATTTACTAAATGAATTTACTAAATGATTTTAAAATAATTTAAAAGTTAATATGATAGGGGCGCCTGGGTGGCTCAGTCGCGTAAGCATCCGACTTTGGCTCAGGTCATGATCTTGAAGTCTGCGAGTTTGAGCCCTGCATCGGGCTCTATGTTGACAGCTCAGAGCCTGGAGCCTGTTTCAGATTCTGTGTCTCCCTCTCTGTCTATGACCCTCCCCCGTTCATACTCTGTCTCTCTCTGTCTCAAAAATAAATGAATAAACGTTATAAAAAAAATTAAAAGTTAATATGATAAAACTACCGGTTTATTTTATGGGGAAAATATAGAAAACTTTAAATATTTTGTTTTAGAATTAGATTGTTTTGCAATCATCCTTGGTTTTTTACCCTTTATTTTATAAATATTTATAAATATATATTTATTAATAAATATATAATAAATATATAAATAATAAAACATAAATATATAATATATAAATGAATAATAAAATAAATATTTTATAAATATTATAAACATTTTACCCTTTATAAGTAAGATAATGTATCTTTTGAGTGATGTACTCATTATGTGGATAAATGAAAATCTGAGGTCTTTTTACCAAACTTCATCTCCCAAGATGGGCTTTGAGAATCCTCAACTAGGACCAAATCCTTCGTCACCTGATTGTCAAACACCCTATTTGAATTCTCATTTCTGCTTCTTTTCTGATACTGTATTTTTTTTCTAGGACCCCCCCTTTGCATCATCTGGGTTTATTTAAATTCCATCCATCCCCCAGTCACAGCTAAAGCTGCCCCCTGAACAAAATATTGCAGCTAAAACTCTAGATGCCCATTCCTTCCCTACCACATTTGAAATCCACACCATCAGCCTCTCTCCATTTCATTGATAATTCCTTGAAAATGTTAACTCTGATCCATATATACTTATATTTCCAGTACTACAAGGGCATCTTAGTTGAAGATGCTTTTCTATAATACATCTTATTATGTGAAAGTACATAAATAACTTGAATTAGCTGATGTCTTTTTTTATTGGAAATATTTTTCATGTTTATTTATTTATTTAAATATTTTATTTATTTTTAATTTACATCCAAGTTAGTTAGCATATAGTGCAACCAGGATTCCAGGAGTAGAATCCTTAATGTCCCTTTTCCATTTAACCAACACACCTTCCCACTGTTTGTTCTCTGTATTTAAGAATCTCTTCTGTTTTGTCCCCCTCCTTGTTTTTATATTATTTTTTGCCTCCCTTCCCATATTCATCTGTTTTATATCTTGAAGTCCTCATATGAGTGAATTCATACGATATTTGTCTTTCTCTGACTAACTTCATTTAGCATAAATCCTAGAGGAGAAAGTAGGGAAAAACCTGTTTGACCTTGGCTGCAGCAACTTCTTACTCAACATATCTCTGGAGGCAAGGGAAACAAAAGCAAAAATGAACTATTGGGACCTCATCAAAGTACAAAGCTTCTGCACAGCAAAGGAAACAATAAGCAAAACTAAAAGGCAACCGACGGAATGGGAGAAGATATTTGCAAACGACATATCAGATAAAGGATTAGAATCCAAAATCTATAAAGAACTTATCAAACTCAACACCAAAAAAAAACCAAGTAATCCAGTGAAGAAATGGCAAAAGACATGAAGAGACATTTCTCCAAAGAAGACATCCAGATGGCCAACCGACACATGAAAAAATGCTCCACATCACTCATCATCAGGGAAATACAAATCAAAACCATAATGAGATACCACCTTACACCTATCAGAATGGCTAACGTTAACAACTCAGGCAATAACAGATGTTGGAGAGGATGTGGAGAAGGAGGATCTCTTTTGCATTGTTGGTGGGAATGCAAACTGGTGCAGCCACTCTGGAAAACAGTATGGAGGTTCCTCAAAAAATAAAAAAAAAAGAACTACCTATGACCCAGCAATTACACTACTAGGTATTTATCCAAGGGATACAGGTAGGCACCCCAATGTTTATAGCAGCACTATCAATAATAGCCTATGTAGAAAGAGCCCAAATGTCCATCGATGGATGAATGGATAAAGAAAATGTGGTGTATACACACACACACACACACACACACACACACACACACACACATACTATGGAGTATTATTCACCAATCAAAAAGAATGAAATCTTGCCATTTTCAACTACGTGGATGGAACTAGAGGGTATTATGCTAAGCGAAATTAGAACCTGGAGCCTGCTTTGGATTCTGCGTCTCCCTCTCTGTGTGCCCCTCCCTGACTTGTGCTCTGTCTCTTTATCTCAAAAATAAATAAATATTCAAAAAAAATAAAGAGAAATAGAGATGGACCAAAAAAAAAATGCTTATTTATTTTTGAGAGAGAGAGAAACAGAGTGTGAACAGGGGAGGGGCAGAGAGAGAGGGAGACACAGAATCCAAAGCAGCCTCCAGGCTCTGAGCTGTCAGCACAGCCCGATGCGGGGCTCAAACTCACACCATAAAATCATGACCTGAGCAGAAGTGAGATGCTTAACCTACTGAGCCACCCAGGAATCCCCGCTTTTTTTTTTTTTTAGTTTTTAAATATTTATTTATTTTTGAGAGAGAGAGAGTGAGAGAAAGAGAAAAAGAGAGAGGTGAGGTGAGTTGGTGAGGGTCCGGAGAGAGGGAGACACAGAATCTGAAGCAGGTGAATGAGCTGATATCTTATGTCTATAATTTATCATTAGCATGTTTAATTTTCACATAAAAACATTCTTAAAAATGAATTTGTTCTTTTAGGTTATTAACGTATCAATTCTGCAATCAACTTAAAATTTGTTGCTATATCTATGAATAATGAGGTTCATGCAGAACATTTTAAAGAAATTGAAAAGATTGCAAGTTGGAGGTTATTTCTTCCTTAACTTCCCTTACACTTAAAAGAGTATTAAAAAAAAGAGAAGACTCATAAAATCACAAATGAAAGAGAAGAAATAACAACTGACACCACAGAAATACAAATGATTGTAAGAATAGTATGAAAAATTGGATGCTAATGAATTGGACAACTTAGAAGAAACAGATAAATTCCTAGAAACCTACCTACCCAAACTGAAGAAATAGGAATTTTGAACAGACTGCTGATCAGCAAGGAAAGTGAATCCGTCAAATAACTTCCAAAAAAACAAAATTCCAGAAGCAGATGGCTTCACAGGTGAATTCTACAAAACACTTACAGAAGAATTACTACCTACGCTTCTCAAAGTTTTTCATAAAATAGAAAGAAAACTTCCAAATGTATTCTGCGAAGCCAGCATTACTCTTATACCAAATCGAGATAAAAACGTTATGAAAGAAAGAAAACTATAGGCCAATATCTCTAAAGAACATAGATGCAAAATCCTCAACAAACTATTAGCAAACCGAATCCAATAATACATTAAAAAAAAAAAACATTCATCGTGATCAAGTGGGATCTATTCCTGGGATGCAGATGTGGTTCAGTATTTGCACATCAATCAATATGTATCACATCAACAAGAGAAAGGATAAAGACTATATGATCATTTCAACAGATGCAGAAAAAGCATTTGACAAAATACAACACCCATTCATGCTAAAAACCCTCAACAAAGTCAGGTCTAAAGGAAACAGACTTCTATATATAAGGCCTTATATGAAAAACCCCCAGCTAACATCATACTCAGTGGGGAAAAACTGAGCAGATGTCCCCTAATATCAGGACAAGACGAGGGCGTCCACTCTCACCATTTTTATTCTACATAGTACTAGAAGTCCTAGCTATAGCAATCAGACAACAAAAACAACACGTATCCTCATTGGTAAGGAAGCAGTAAGGCTTTCACTATTTGCAAATGACATGATACTATATATAGAAAACCCTAGAGACGCTACCAAAAAACTACTAGAACTGACAAGTGAATTCAGTTAAGTCTAAGGATACAAAAGTCAATGAACAGAAACCTGTTGCATTTTTATACACTAATAATGAAGTGACAGAAAGAGAAATTAAGAAAACAATCCCATTTTACAATTTCACCAAAAGAATAAAATACCTAGGAATAAATTTAACCAAGGAGGTGAAAAACTTGTACTCTAAAAACTATAAACCTGCGATGAAAGAAACTGAGGATGACACAAAGAAATAGAAACACATTCCACCATCATGGATTGGAAAAACAAGTGTTATTAAAATGTCGATAGTACCCATAGTAATCTACAGATTTAATGTAATCCCTATAAAAACACTAATAGCGTTTTTCATAGAACTAGAACAGATAATTCTCAAAACTTGTATGGAACCTCAAAAGACCCTGAATAGCCAGAACAATCTTGAAAAAGAAAACCAAACTGGAGGTATCACAATTCCAGACTTCAAGTCATATTACAAAGCTGTTAATTATCACAAGAGTATGGTACTGACACCAAAATAGACGTGTATCAACAAAAACAGAATAGAAAGTCCAGAAAGAAATCCACAATTATATGCTCAATTAAACTTTGACAGAGAAGGAAAGAATATGCAATGGGAAAAAGAGTCTCTTCAACAATAGTTGTTGGGGAAACTGAACAGCTACATGCAAAGGAATGAAAACGGACCACTTGTTACACGACACACACACACTCACACACACACACACACACACACACCCCTCTAAATGGATTAAAGACCTATATATGAGACCTACGACCATGAAAATCCTAGAAGAGTGCACAGGCAGTAATTTCTGTGACATTGCTTGTAGTAAATCCTTTCTAGATAGGTCTCCTGAGGCATGGGAAACAAATGCAAAAATAAACTATTGGGACTATAACAAAATTAAAAGCTTCTGCACAGTGAAGGAACTAATCAACAAAACTAAAAGTCTGAATATATATATATATATATATAAAATAAAGAGTTAGTGTCCAAAGTATATTTTATTTTATATTTTTTTTAACGTTTTTATTTATTTTTGAGACAGAGAGAGACAGAGCATGAACGGGGGAGGGTCAGAGAGAGAGGGAGACACAGAATCGGAAGCAGGCTCCAGGCTCTGAGCCATCAGCCCAGAGCCTGACGCGGGGCTCGAACTCACGGACCGTGAGATCGTGACCTGGCTGAAGTCGGACGCTTAACTGACTGCGCCACCCAGGCGCCCCCAAAGTATATTTTAAAAACCTCCTATAACTCAACCCACCAAAAACAAAATAATCCAATTAAAAATGGGAAGAAGGCACAAACAGACATTTCTCCAAAGAAGATATGCAGATGGCCAACAGACACATGAAACGATGTTGAACATATCCATCATCAAGGACATGCAAATCAAAACAACAATGAGATATCACCTCACACGTGTCAGAATAGCTAAAACCAAAACCTCAAGAGACAAGTGTTGACAAGGATGTGGCAAAAAAGAAACCTTCATGCTCTATTGGTGGGGATGTAAACTGATGCAGGCACTGTGGAGGACAGTATGGAGGTTCCTCAAAATTTAAAAATAAAACTACCCTATGATCCAGTGATTGCACTAGTGGGTATTTGCCCAGAGAATATGAAAACACTAATTTGAAAAGATATACGCACCTCTATTTTCATTGCAGCATTATTTATAATAGCCAAACTATGCAAGCAGCCCAAGTGTCCATCAACGGATGAATGGATAAAGAAGTGGTGGTGGGGTGTATGTGTGTGTGTGTACATATATTCTCTCTCTCTCTCTCTCTCTATATATATATATATATATATTCCATATTCTATAATATTCATATATTATGTATATGAATATATATTCAGCCATTTGCAACAACATGGATGGATCTAGAGAGTATAATGCTAAGTGAAATAAACCAAAGACAACTACCATATGATTTCACTTATATGTTGAATTTAAGAAACAAAACAAATGCATTTTCAAAAAGAGAGACAAACCAAAACCAAACTCTTAACTATAGAGAACAGAGGGTTAACAGAGCGGGGGTTGAGGGAGGGGACTGGTGAAGTCGAAGTAGGTAGAGGGGATTAAAGAGAACACTTATCAAGACTGAGAAACATACAGAACTGTTGAAGCACAATATTGTACACCTAAAACTAATATAATACCATATGTTAAATACACTAGAATTAAAAGTTAAAAATCTTTAAATAAAAATAAAGTATTTGTATATGATAAACTATTATTATGCATATTATAATTAAACATTATTACATATTTTATAATTGTATATTACTATGTTTGTATTATTATTACAGCATGTATATTTATATTTACATTATCCTGAATGTCCCCATAATCTAATGAGACAATGGGACACAGTTTTAGAATAAATAGTAAAAATGCCATTACAAGGAAATATAACAGATATTCCAGAAAATTAAAGAGCAAAATTTTAAACTACATTATATTATTTCAGATACATTTTTACAAAGTCTCTGACTTATCTAATAGCATATATATTGACATTATACTTTCTTTAGACATATTTTTAATACTTAAATAAGTTTTACTACTCAAAGTCTCTTGGATATAAAGTAGAAGCTTTGCAACTTACCAAACACAAGGAAAATGTACAGAAACCCAAGTGTAAAAGCCTTGTAGACTGAAGCTTTTAGCTCTTGATATTTTATTTTTTTTCAATATATGAAATTTATTGTCAAATTGGTTTCCATACAACACCCAGTGCTCATCCCAAAAGGTGCCCTCCTCAATACCCATCACCCCCCCTCCCCTCCCTCCCACCCCCCATCACCCCTCAGTTTGTTCTCAGTTTTTGAGAGTCTCTTATGCTTTGGCTCTCTCCCACTCTAACCTCTTTTTTTTTTTTTCCTTCCCCTCCCCCATGGGTTTCTGTTAAGTTTCTCAGGATCCACATAAGAGTGAAAACATATGGTATCTGTCTTTCTCTGTATGGCTTATTTCACTTAGCATCACACTCTCCAGTTCCATCCACGTTGCTACAAAGGGCCATATTTCGTTCTTTCTCATTGCCACGTAGTACTCCATTGTGTATATAAACCACAATTTCTTTATCCATTCATCAGTTGATGGTCATTTAGGCTCTTTCCACAATTTGGCTATTGTTGAGAGTGCTGCTATAAACATTGGGGTACAAGTGCCCCTATGCATCAGTACTCCTGTATCCCTTGGGTAAATTCCTAGCAGCGCTATTGCTGGGTCATAGGGTAGGTCTATTTTTAATTTTCTGAGGAACCTCCACACTGTTTTCCAGAGTGGCTGCACCAGTTTGCATTCCCACCAACAGTGCAAGAGGGTTCCCATTTCTCCACATCCTCTCCAGCATCTATAGTCTCCTGATTTGTTCATTTTGGCCACTCTGACTGGCGTGAGGTGATATCTGAGTGTGGTTTTGATTTGTATTTCCCTGATGAGGAGCAACGTTGAGCATCTTTTCATGTGGGCTCTTTTCATTCGGGGCTCTTGTTTCTTTATTGACCGTGTGTCTAGATGATCTATCCATTTCTGTAAGTGGAGTGTTAAAGTCCCCTGTAATTACCACATTCTTATCAATAAGGTTGGTTATGTTTGTGAGTAATTGTTTTATATATTTGGGGCCCCGGTATTTGGCGCATAGACATTTATAATTGTTAGCTCTTCCTGATGGATAGGCCCTGTAATTTTTATATAATGCCCTTCTTCATCTCTTGTTACAGCTTTTAATTTAAAGTCTAGTTTGTCTGATATAAGTATGGCTACTCCAGCTTTCTTTTGGCTTCCAGTAGCATGATAAATAGTTCTCCATCCCCTCACTCTCAATCTAAAGGTGTCCTCAGATCTAAAATGAGTCTCTTGTAGACAGCAAATAGATGGGTCTTGTTTTTTTATCCATTCTGATACCCTATGTCTTTTGGTTGGCGCATTTAGTCCATTTACATTCAGTGTTATTATAGAAAGATATGGGTTTAGAGTCATTGTGATGTCTGTATGTTTTATGCTTGTAGTGTTGTCTCTGGTACTTTGTCTCACAGGGTCCCCCTTAGGATCTCTTGCAGGGCTGGTTTAGTGGTGACAAATTTCTTCAGTTTTTGTTTGGGAAGACCTTTGTCTCTCCTTCTATTCTAAATGACAGACTTGCTAGATAAAGGATTCTGGGCTGCATATTTTTTCTGTTCAATACATTGAAGATCTCGTGCGAATCCTTTCTGGCCTGCCAAGTTTCAAAAGAGAGATCAGTCACGAGTCTTATAGGTCTCCCTTTGTAAGTTAGGGCACGTTTATCCCTGGCTGCTTTCAGAATTTTCTCTTTATCCTTGTATTTTGCCAGTTTGACTATGATATGTTGTGCAGATCGATTCAAGTTACGTCTGAAGGGAGTTCTCTGTGCCTCTTGGATTTCAATGCCTTTTTCCTTCCCCAGTTCAGGGAAGTTCTCAGCTATTATTTCTTCAAGTACACCTTCAGCACCTTTCCCTCTCTCTTCCTCCTCTGGGATACCAATTATGCGTGTATTATTTCTTTTTAGTGTATCACTTAGTTCTCTAATTTTCCCCTCATACTCCTGGATTTTTTTTATCTCTCTTTTTCTCAGCTTCCTCTTTTTCCATAACTTTACCTTCTAGTTCACCTATTCTCTCTTCTGCCTCTTCAATCTGAGCCGTGGTGGTTTCCATTTTATTTTGCATTTCGTTTAAAGCGTTTTTCAGCTCCTCCTGACTGTTCCTTAGTCCCTTGGTCTCTGTTGCAAGAGATTCTCTGCTGTCCTCTATACTGTTTTCAAGCCCAGCAATTAATTTTATGACTATTACTCTAAATTCACTTTCTGTTATATTATTTAAATCCTTTTTGATCAGTTCATTAGCTGTTGCTATTTTTTGGAGATTCTTTTGAGGGGAATTCTTCCGTTTGGTCATTTTGGATAGTCCCTGGAGTGGTGAGGACCTGCAGGGCACTTCCCCTGTGCTGTGGTGTATAACTGGAGTTGGTGGGCGGAGTCGCAGTCAGACCTGATGTCTGCCCCCGGCCCACCGCTGGGGCCACAGTCAGACTGGTGTGTGCCTTCTCTTCCCCTCTCCTAGGGGTGGGATTCACTGTGGGGTGGCATGGCCCGTCTGGGCTACTTGCACACTGCCAGGCTTGTGGTGCTGGGGATCTGGTGTATTAGCTGGGGTGGATTGGCAAGGTGCACAGGGGCGGGAGGGGCAGGCTCAGCTCGCTCTTCCTTCCGAGATCTGCTTTGGGAGGGGCCCTGCGGCACCCAGAGGGAGTCAGACCCGCCGGAGGGATGGATCCGCAGAAGCACAGTGTTGGGTGTTTGCCCGGTGCAAGCAAGTTTCCTGGCAGGAACTGGTTCCCTTTGGGATTTTGGCTGGGGGATGGGCGAAGGAGATGGCGCTGGCGAGCACCTTTGTTCCCTGCCAAACTGAGCTCTGTTGTCCTGTGGCTCAGCAACTCTCCCTCCCCTTGTCCTCCAGCCTTCCCTTTTCCGAGCAGAGCTGTTAACTTATGACCTCCCAGATGCTAAGTCCTGCTTGCTGTCGGAACACACTCCGTCTGGCCCTTCCGCTTTTGCCAGCCAGACTCGGGGGCTCTGCTTGGCCGGTGGGCTGCCCCTCCGCCCTGGCACCCTCCCGCCAGTCCGTGCAGCGCGCACCGCCTCGGCGCTCTTCCTACCCTCTTCCGTGGGCCTCTCGTCTGCGCTTGGCTCCGGAGACTCAGTCCTGCTAGTCTTCTGGTGGTTTTCTGGGTTAGTTAGGCAGGTGTAGGTGGAATCTAAGTGATCAGCAGGACGCGCGGTGAGCCCAGCGTCCTCCTACGCCGCCATCTTCCGACTACCTAGCTCTTGATATTTTGAAAGTTCCTATTGCTCACCTATTATGATTTCTAGAGATTCAGATGTGTACGTTTTGAAATACTTGAGTTTGTAAAACTTTCTTATGTCTACTTCAGATAAAATTATTTTAGGATGAAAATACTGCTAAAGCATATTCAGCAAGTTCTAGTCAACTCAACCCCTAAAACCAAGGATTATAAGACTATCTCTCATCTCTTACATGAAAATCAAATACTTAAGCTACATACAGGCTGTGCACTTCTTGAGACATTCATGTAATTCAAACTGATAGAAAAATACTAACATATTAGCCATGGCGGGGTGGGGGGGAGCAGTATTCTGGTTAATAATTTCGTCATTGTTGTGACTAGAAATACTTCTACTTTAAGACTTGAAGTTGGTGTTTAATATAAAACGTACATGGTCATTCAAATGATTTATTATTAGCCATGATTTCATCACTGATGCTCTCTCAGAAGTACAATAGCTAAAAGAGGGTATACACTTGGCCTAAGATTTTTAACATTTTATTTTACTTTTAGAACAAGAGTATGTTAATAGGAAATCTAGAGTAGAGGAAGAAGATAAAATACAAAACACAGACTAACATGGGGTTAAGATTTCTTACTAGATCGAGACAATATTCCTGAAGGGGGAGTTGGCTTCTGATAGGAGAAGCGTTCTGTCATAGCAGGAGGCAAAGAAGAGAGATGGATGGAATCACATCATTAATTTGCAAGGTGAAATGATTAAATTCCTAAGCGATTCTGTTTCCTCTATGAAACACAAAACGGTATTTTGTGCATCTTGCTCAAATAAACTAAGCATGATCCCACCTTGCAGTGTTCCTGTTTGCTGCTCCCTCCATGTGCAACCTCTCATGCTTGGGTATCTGGAAGGATCACTTCCACTCTCCTCAACTGTCATTGTTTCCCCTAACCATCCCTGCCCAAAAGGCATAATAGTCATTGTTTATCTCCCATAATGCACTTTCAGCTTCATTGACTCATCACCACCTAGCATGTTGAATACTTCTTTAGTTATGGACCATAATCTGCAGGAGAGTGAACTGTGCATGTTTTGTTAAGTTATACCTGGCACTGAGAACCATCAGTGCCTGGCCAATGAGTGCCCAATAAATATTTATGAAAAGAAACACATTGTTTCTGCTGCTGGTAGTCGGAAGATACAGAAGGGACAAAAGGGTAGGCATAGCAGACGTTTCTATGGGTTGAAAAGGTCTGAGATGGGAAGCTGTGCAGACAGTGCAAAAGTAGCCAGACTAGAGATGCAGGGTCAGTTTTTCCAGGCAGTTGGAGAACCTATCTGAGGACCCCTGGCGATAACAGTGTTCACGGATTTACGGTGGTACCATATTCCACGTTTCATTAATTTCTCCAGATATCCTTCAATTACTTGGCCCAGCATGGAAAAGGCCATACATTGAAGAAAATGACATAAAAATGATAATACGAGATAGCATATATTAGATAGCAAATGAAAGAAAAAGGCAATACCATTGAGCAGCCAGCAGAGTGGGTACGATTTAAGCAGTGTATGAAAGTCCATTTTAGTTACTAGAGAAAGGATTGGTATCCTGGGTTTGAGGGGGAAAAATAAACAGGTGCAAAACAATTACCCTGTATATCAACAAAGGGCTTTTACTGTAATTCTAATTTATTTTAATTATTGTTACCATGAAAACAAATGTGCTAACTTCTTTCATAATGTCAGGTAACATTTCAGAAGCCATAAATTTCTAATTAGCACGCTCTCTCTCTCATTCTCTTTCTTTCTCTCTCTCTGTCTCTCCCTCTCTCTGTCACACACACACACACACACACACACACACACACAGCCCTAATTAATCAAAAATAAGTTCAAATGTGTCAAGCTCTCCTTCCTACAGAATGAAAAAAAAATACAGTGGAGTTGTAAGATCGAGCTGAGGGGGTAGGGAGACTTGCAGAAGGAAAGATGAAAACCAGAATTTACCTTAAGAGGAAACCATTTCAGCAAATATATCACACTTAATTTCCTGAAGTTTTTATGAACAATAGGTAACTGTGGAATGAACACAGAGCACAGCAGCGTCTGGTTCCACCATAAACTAAGGAGACATGGCCAGCTCTTTTTTTGTTTCCTTATTTTTAAGCTCCCTGAGGTAACTGTAACACATGTGCAGCCATTTTGTGTTGAGCCCTGTGTGTAAGTACTGGGCATATTGCAAATACGAGTGCCAAATTCCATTCGAACTCTCTAAATTTAAACCTACTCACTCCAATTATTCTACAACTTGATCGCCTAGATCAAGAAATATATGTTAATGATAGATAACTAATTAGATGAGACGGCTGTTTCAGAAGTTGTAGCTCATGCTGCTTCTCTTTCTTTAGGGGAATGGAAAAGCAGATTACCCCAAGGTCCTGGAGAAATAAATGCTTTACTCCAAATAAAAATGTCACATCCAAAGTTAGTTCTTATCTCACATAATTTTGAAAAAATCAATATTAAGGCATTGTTCAGACTATGGTTACATGATACTGTGATTCTGTTCTGGAAAATACATTATATACCCAATTCTCCATTTCCCATAAACATAGTACATCTTGTATGAGACCTTTGTTGGTCCATGATGTATCCTTTGGGGATGATTACTGTAATAATTAAATATATGGACACAAAATTACCGAAGCATAATTTCAGTCACAGAATACAATTTCCATGGAAATGCTGTATGATTAGGTGGTCCAATACGGAATGAAAACATCTACCCTAGTAGCGAGGCTTAAAAAAAAAATAGTAAAATACAATTTAACAACAATTTCACCTTCAGGCTTATTAGGTTTGGCTGAATAACAATTCATCAAATGGAATACCTAAAATGTAATTTTTGCCTTCAAATAATCAGCAACGTCTAGTTTTCAACAACTGTATGAAAAATTCAGAGATTTTGCTAAAGTACCATACACTATCTGTAATTTATAGCTTGAGACGATAGGAAATTATTTTAAATTATTCAAATTAGGATGGGAGATCCATTTATGCTTGTATGTGTGCACATATATATAAGTATGATGAAGTGAGGCACAGTTATTCACATGAGTGTGGATCGCTAAGTGGAAAACAGAAGCTGCAGGTCTCTTGGAATATGTACATATGTACAGGAGAGATCATTCATATGCGTTCACACAGAAAAGACCTAAAAGCATTTTTAACAAAACTAACAGAGGCTTAGACTAGATGCTAGAACTGTGGATATGCTTTAGTACTGTTTCAATATATTCTGATTTTTCTTTTGCTATAATTTTGGAATAGAAAAATAATAAAGCTAGGGGCGCCTGGGTGGCTCAGTTGATTGAGCGTCCGACTTCAGCTCAGGTCATGATCTCACAGCTCCTGAGTTCGAGCCCCGCGTTGGGCTCTGTGCTGACAGCGCGGAGCCTGGAGCCTGCTTCGGATTGTGTGTCTCCCTCGCTCTCTGCCCCTAAGCCACTCACATTCTGTCTCTGTCTCTCTCAAAAATAAACATTAAAAAAAATTTTTTTAAATAAAAAAGCTACCGAAAAGGTACAAAGTGCTTAGCAGCAAAAGATATTTAAGAACGACTAAGCCACTAAGCCAGAAATTCAATGAAGTATTTCAGAAAAGGATAAAATAGAAAATGAATACACACAATGTAGGCTAGAAAAGCAGAAAATAGAGTGATCATTTTAGGAAAGCCTGTACTTAAAAATGCCATTCCCACAAGCCAATAGTGTCCAAGGTCGATTGTTTCAGTGTCTATGAATTAGACCAGAAAATGTGGTGGTTTCAGCAATAACAGACCACAATTACAATATCAACATTATAAAGGACAATTCTTAAGGGATCCTATCATAGGAACAAAGTGTATGGATATGCTCTCCTGGGAATAAACAAGGACAAATTACTTTACTGCTGTTCTACAGGAGATTTTCCACAACATTTATGAGGGATACCTTGAGGTTACATTGTAACAGCATGCTTCAGTAACCAACACTATTAAAAGCAGTTTCAATCCATTATCTACTGGAAATCAACAAACTATAAAATACTGCGCCAACCGGCAAAACAAAGTCAGGTCAAAGAAACGAACATTTATATCAGTATTTGTTAATTGTGGGATTAAAATTGTTGGTTAAAAATTATTTGTTTTATATCATAGATGTGGGTAGATAAACGATTGTTTTTAAAATTTTGATTTGCTCATGGTAAGCAAATCATATATACTATATGACCTTGAAAATATTCATTTTGCAATTTGTGTTTGGTTAGTTAAATTGATCATTAGATTTACTTTAATATAAACTAGAGCTTACAATGCAGGCTAGCCACTGTTTTCAAAAAGAAATTAAACTTAACGTTTTCCCTCTACAGTATATAAAACAGAAGTGGCTATCATTGTTTCCAAATCATATAAACAAGTGAACAAATAAGTAAACTTACTTACAGGGTTGGGTGGGTGAGAGAGCTGGGCTAATGAAAGAAGGGAGGGGAGAGAAGGGAGGGGAGAGAAGGGAGGGGAGAGAAGGGAGGGGAGAGAAGGGAGGGGAGAGAAGGGAGGGGAGAGAAGGGAGAGCAAGGGGACAGAAAGCTCAAGGAGCTCCAGGAAGAGAGGGCAAGGGAGAGGAGTGGGGAAGAGGAGAAGAAGGAAGTGAGGAGTAGAAGAAAAGGAGAGAGGGAGAGGGTAAGAGGGAAAGAGACGGAGGGGGGACATTAGTGCCTGTGTCATGTGTGAAACCAAGGCTTTCTGTAGTCAAGCAAATGTTTCTAGGTGTATCAGAGCCATTTGGTGAAACTCCAATCACCAGGGATTACTATTAATGACTTTTATGTATCAGGATGGAGGAGGGAAGGAGAATTACGTTTATTTGAGGGCAGTGTTACGGGGAAATGGTCAGGACTTTCGGATTTGGAGTCACACATGGGTATCAACCTCAATCTGAAACTGGAGCTCTGTGACTAGGGACAACTTCCCTAACCTTGCTAGTGATCAGGTTTCATATCTGTGAAACATGATACTGATACTGAGCCCATGGTTATTGTTAATATGATTAATATAGATGATTGGATCTATATAGGTGTTCAAAGACTGGTACTCAGTAAACGGATAGATGAACGGCAGCTTTCATTACTGGGCACGACTTAAAATGTCGATTGTGTTCACCTTTTTTAATAAACCTGTCACGATGTTACAAAAGAAACATTTCCTCCAGTATTTTAATTATTTATTTACAATTGCTATAGAGAAAACAGGAAAGTATACTCTGATAGTGCTGAAATAGTCTGGAGCCTAGTAAAGTCCCATAAAATATGTCTTCAACAAAAAACTGTGAAGTGAGAAAAGGAAAAAAGAACCACTAAATGAGAAAATAACAAAATGGCAATAATTACCTACCTATCAATAATTAAATGTAATTGGGCCAAATGTTCCAATCAAAAGGCATAGAGTTACCGGACAAAAAATAAGATCCATCTATATGTTGCCTAAGAGAGACTCACCTCAGACCCAAAGACACATACAGAATGAAAGTGAAAGGGTGGAAAAAGTTTCCATGAAAATGAAACAAAGGAAACTTGGGGGAGTAATGCTTATATCACATAACATAAACTTTAAAACAGAGATTGAAACAAGAGACAAAGAAGACCATTACGTGATGATAAAGGGATTAACCGAGTAAGAGGATACAACAACTATAAATATCTACGTATCAAACGTAGATGCACCGAGTTATAGAAAGCAACTTCAACAGACATAAAGAAAGAAATTGAGTGTAATACAATAATATTATTAACATCTCACATTAATGGATGAAACATCTGGACAGATAATTAATAAGGAAACAGCGACCTTAAATGACACACTGGACCAGATGGGCTTAACAGACGTACACAGACATTCCATCCCAAAGCAGAAAACTACACATGCTTTTCAAATGCACACAGAACATTCTCCAGGACAGACCACATGTTAGGCCACAAAACAAGCCACAAGAGACTGAAATCATGTCCAGCATCTTTTCTGACCAAAATGGGATGAAAAAAAAAAAGAAATCAGTTACAAGAAAAAAAGTGAAAAAACACAAATATGTGGAGGCGGAACAAAATGCTATTAAACAATCAATAGGTCAATGAAGAAATAAAACAGGAAATTTAAACATACTGTACTTTGAAACAAATGAAAATGGAATCATTTAAAAAAAATCTAGGAGATACAGGAAAAGCAATTCTAAAAGGGAAGTTAAAGTCATACAGGCTTATCTCCAGAAACAAGAAAAATCTCAGACAATATAACCTTACACCCAAAGGGACTAGAAACAAAGCCCAAGTTAGTAGAAAGAAATAATAATGATAGAAGTGGAAATAAATAAAACCAAGACTAAGAAAATGGAAAAGAATGAAACTAAGCTGTTTCTTTGAAAAGATGACCAAAACTGATCAAACTTTGCCCAGACTTACCATGAAAATAAAAGATCACTCAAATAAAAAACATCAGAAATGAAAGAGAAGTTACATCCAAGGGAGAAATTTTAAAAAAATTATAAGACACTACTATGAAAAATTATAAGCCAACAAAATGGACAATTGCAATAAATGTATAATTTTCTATAAACACATAATGCCCCCCATACACTAAATCGGAAGGAAAATAGAAAGTCTGAACAGCCAGATTACTAGTAAACAATTTGAATCAGTAATAAAAACAAAACAACAACAACAACAAACCTCCCAACCTAAGTTTAGGGCCAGACAGCTTCATAGGTGAAATCTACCAAGTATTTAAAAAAGAGTTAATACTTATCTTCTCAAACAATTTCAAAAACTTGAAGAGGAAGAAATGCTTCCAAATTCATTCTGTGAATCCACTGTTACCCTGATACCAAAACTAAAAAGACACAGCAAAAAAAAAAAAAAAAAAAAAAAAAAGAAAGAAAAAAAGAAAATTACCAGCCAATATCTCTGAGGAACATAGATGCAAAAATCTTCAAAAAAAAAAAAAAAAAAGCAAACCAAACTCAAGAATACATTAAAAGGATCATACACCATGATCAAGTGGGATGTATTCCAAGGATGTAAGGATGGTTCAATATCTGCAAATCAACCAACATGATACACATTAACAAAATGAATGAAAATCATATTATCATCTCAATACATGCAGAAAAATCATTTGACAAAATTTAACTTCTTTTATGATAAAAACTATCAACAAAGCGGGTTTAGAGGGAACTGCTTTGAAAATGAAAAACACATTTGATAAGACCACACTTAAAATCATACTCAATGATGAAACACTGAAAGCTTTTTCTCTAAGATCAGGAACAAGGCAAGGATACCCCCTGTTGCCACTTTTGTTCAACATAATAGTGGAAGTCCTAACCATGGCAATAGAAAGAAATAGAAATAAAAGACATCTAAATTGGCAAGGAAAGAGCAAAACTGTCACTATTTGCAGATGACATGATACTGTGTATAGAACATACTAGACTCCACCAAAAACTGGTAGAATATATGAATTCAGCAAAGTAGCAGAATAAATCATTAATATACAGAAATCTGTTGCATCTCTATACATAACAAAGGAGCAAAAAGAGAAAATAAGAAAACAATCTTATTTATAACTGCATCAAAAAGAATAAAATACCTAAAAATAAATATATCCAAGGGCAAAAGAACAGTACTCTGAAAAACTAGAAGACCTGTGAAAGAAATTGAAGACAATACAAACAAGTGGAAAGACATTCTATGCTTATGGATTAGAAGATTATTGTTACAATGTCTATACTACCTAAAGCAATCTACAGATTCAGTGGAAGTCCTATCAATATACCAATGGCATTTTTCACAGAACTAGAACAAGTAATACTAAAATTTGGGTGGAAACACCAGAGATCCCCAATAGCCAAAGCAATCTTGAGCAAGAACAAAGCTGGAGATACAACACTCAGATTTCAAACTATACTACAAAGATAGAGTAATCAAGATGGCACGGTACCGGCACAAAAACAGACACAAAGATCAATGGAATAAAATAGAAAGCCCAGAAATAAACCTATGTTTATGTGGTCAGTTAATGCATGACAACGGAGGCAAGAATATACAATGGGAAAAGGTATCATCAAAAATGATGCTGGGAAAATGGGACAGGTATATGCAAAAGAATGAAAATGGGCCACTTCTTTACACCAATATACAAAATAAGCTCAAAATGGATTAAAGACTTAAATGTGAGAGCTAAAACCATAAAAATCCTTTAAAAAAAAATACAGGCAGTAAACTCTTGGGCATCAGTCTAACCAATATATTTTGGACCTGTTCCCTCAGGCAAGGGCAACAAAAGAAAAATAAACAATTGGGACGAAAGCAAAGTGGAAAGCTTTTGTACAGCAAAGGCAACCATCAACAAAATGAAAAAGCAACCTACTAAATAGGAAAAGATAGTTGCAAATGATATACTCTGTGAGGGCCTAACACCCAAAACATATAAAGAATCCATAAAACTCAAAGCAGGAAACAAAGGTGAAAGAAATTAAAAGTTACATCGTTACATAGTTATAAAATTTACATAGTTATAAAAAAGTCACCAGATTGTAAAGTACAGCATAAGGAATATAGTCAATAATGTTATGTATATTAACTCTGTGTGGTGACCTATGGTAACTAGATTAACTGTGGTGATCATTTTGTTATATGAATATTGAATCACTATGTTGTACACCTGAAATACTGTATTACCACTATTCTTCAACTTAACTTTTTAGTTGAAAAAAGGATTGAAAAGTGACAACAAAATTGCATAAGGCAGTATCTGTCCGGCAAAGTGACAGCTGGCACATTCAAAAATCACCGTGATATTATGTATTTTGATTCTATCAGAAACTTTATAAGTCATTAATAAGTAAATGGACGCTTGAAGTTTAAATACTAGTGAGTTTTTTGTTTTTTGTTTGTTTGTTTTTTAAACAGAGTGAGTGTGGGAGTGGGAGAAGGGGAGGGGGAGAGAGAGTCTTAAGCAGGCTCCACACTCAGCACACAGCCCCACACTGGGCTAGAACTCAGGACCTGTGAGATCATGACCTGAGCCAAAATCAAGAATCAGATGCTTAACCGAGTGAGCTGCCCAGGTGCCTCAATACTGGTATATTTTATATTATTTGATGTAAAAAATACTGTCCCTACAAAATCAAGACGACTCCAAAGAAAATTTCAATGGCTTCATGGTTTTTATATTTCAAGTCTACAAAACCATTTCATGCCTATGTAGTTCACCCCACTATGACTGTATACTTATTTTAACAAATAGTGAGTGACCTTTTTCAGTATGAGCTGGCAAGTTTAGGGGTCTTCCTTTCTTGTGAGACGCAGAACAATTAATAACACGTTACCCTTGTCTTCAGTAACCCACACATCAGTGAAAGAGAAGAAAATATGCAAACTGTGTAATGTCTAATGTAGTTAAAAATCAAGACATATTATATAAATGAAATATGAAAGCTTTTCTTCCATGAATCACCTATTGAATACAAAACACTGTTTTGTGCGTTACACTAGATTCTGAGTAATGGGACGTTTCCTCTATATTTTTTCATTTATGTTACAATAACATTACATGGCATTCTGATGGTATTTTTGTATCTAATCCAGGATTGCTCAGAAATATTTATGATTTCTACTGAGTAGTACACAAGTAGGTGTGTCAATACTGAGCGTTTATCTAAATTAAGACTAATTTTTAAAAAGTGGTTTCTTAAATATCAAACAGGCCTCCATTCATGGTCAAACACTACCAATCAAGCACTATCCCAGTCAATGCTAGGTGTTGGACACTGTACCTGGAGTTACAATTTGATGCAGAAGAGGAAAGCAGATATTTCCTCTCTCTACCTAAGTTTCAGAATCTATTTGTTAAATATAATTATAATGCTCTCTGATCAGGAGAGTAAACTTTCCTAATAGTTTGTCTAACCTGGATGAATCATTAATCCCTTGAAACCTGGGTTCATACTGATGAAATACACTGGTCTTTGAGATTGCAATTCTGTTGAATTCAGTCCCCAGTGCTTTCTATTTTCTGTAAAGGTAGTTCATTAACTACTATATGCCAAGAATGTAACCTGATTTACAACAAATGTCATAAAATTGCATTGTATACTTTTTCACCTCTACCTTTTAAAGCGATTATATATGTGATATATATGTGATTGTATATATATATATATATATATATATATATATATATATATATGGGTCATTATAAAACTTGTTTTACTTAAAAACTGTTTTTCAAATGTCTACATGAATAATTAAGCTTATCCCAAGTTTATAAAAATAAAGAAGGGGTGCCTGGGTGGCTCAGTCAATTAAGTGTCTGACTCTGGCTCAGGTCATGATCTCATGGTTCATGAGTTCAAGCCTGCATCTGGCTCTGTGCTGACAGTGCAGACCCTCCCTGGGATTCTCTCTCTCACCCTCTCTCTCTCTGCCCTTCCCCTGCCCGCTCACTTTCTCAAAATAAATAAATAAATAAACTTAAAAATAATAAAAAAGAAAATTGTTATGTAATGATAAATGTGATTACTCTTAATGAGAATTGATTAACTTCCTTTTTCTTTCTTTCCAAGATTTTATTTAAATTCAAGTTAGTTAACATAAGTGTAGTTTTGGTTTCAGGACTAGAATTTAGTAATTCATCACTTAACATATAATACCCACTGCTCATTACAATAAGGGCTCTCCTTAGTAGCCATCACCCATTTAGCCCATCCCCCACCAAATCCCCTCCAGCAACACTCAGCTTGTTCTCTAGAGTTAAGAGTCTCTTATGGTTTGCCTCCCTCTCTGTTTTTATCTTACTTTATTTTTCCTTCCCTTCCCCTACATTCATCTGTTTTGTTCCTTAAATTCCACATATGAGTGTAATCATATGGTATTGGTCTTTCTCTGACTGACTTATTTAACTTAGCATAATACACTCTAGTTCCATGTATGTCATTACAAATGGAAAAATTTCATTCTTTTTAATGAGTAATATTTCATTATATATATATATATATATATATATATATATATATATATATATGCATGCAAACACACCACATCTTCTTAACCCATTCATCAGTTGTTGGACATTTGGGCTCTTTCCATAATTTGGCTATTGTTGATAGTACTGCTATAAACATTGGGGTGCACATACCCCTTTGAACCAGTATTTTCATATCCTTTGAATAAATACCTAGTAGTGCAATTGCTGGGTCATAGGTCAGTACCCCTCAAGAAAGTAGGGATTGAAGGAACATACTGCAACATCATAAAGGTCACATATGAAAGACCCTCAGCTATAATCATTACCAATGGGCAAAAACTTACAGCTTTTTCCTAAGGTCAAGAACACGATAGGGATGTCCACTCTCAACAGCTTTACTCAACATAGTACTGGAAGTCCCAGCCTCAGCAATCAGACAACACAAAGAAGTCAAAAGCATTCAAATCAGCAAGGAAGAAGTCAAACTTTCACTCTTTGTAGATGACACGGCACTCTGGAAAATCTGAAAGACTCCACCAAATAATTGCTAGAGCTGATACTTGAATTCAGCAAAATTGCAGGATCTAAAGCGAAGATGCAGAAATCTGTTGCATTCATTCAAATTATGAAAGATAAATGAAGGAACCAATCCCATGTACATTTGTACCAAAACCGTAAGATACCTATAAATAAAGCTAACCAAAGAGGTGAAAGATCTGTACTCTGAAAAACTATAGAACACTTATGAAAGAAATTGTAGATGACATAAAGAAATGGAAAAAGGGGAAAATGGAGGCGTAGGAGGACGCTGGGCTCACCGCGTCCTGCTGATCACTTAGATTCCACCTACACCTGCCTAAATAACCCAGAAAACCGCCAGAAGACTAGCAGAACAGAGTCTCTAGAGCCAAGAACAGACGAGAGGCCCATGGAAGAGGGTAGGAAGGGTGGCGAGGGGGTGCGCGCTCCACGGACTGGACGGAGGGAGCTGGGGCAGAGGGGCAGCCCACCGGCCAAGCAGAGCCCCCGAGTCTGGCTGGCAAAAGCGGAGGGGCCAGACGGAGTGTGTTCTGACAGCAAGAGGGACTTGACATCTGGAAGGTTATAAGCTAACAGCTCTGCTCGGAGAACGGGAGGGTTGGAGGACAACGGGAGGGTGAGTTGTTGAGCCCCAGATGACAGAGCTCAGCTTGGCAGGGAACAAAGACACTTGCCAGCACCATCTCCCTTGCCCATCCCCCAGCCAAAATCCCAAAGGGAACCAGTTCCTGCCAGGGAACTTGCTTGCACCACACAAACACCCAACGCTGTGCTTCTGCGGATCCATCCCTCCGGCGGGTCTGACTCCCTCCGGTGCCGCAGGGCCCCTCCCGAAGTGGATCTCCGAAGGAAGAGAGCTGAGCCTGCCCCTCCCGCCCCCCGTGCACGTTGCCAATCCACCCCAGCTAATATGCCAGATCCCCAGCACCACAAGCCTGGCAGTGTGAAAGTAGCCCAGAGGGGCCACGCCACCCCACAGTGAATCCCGCCCTAGGAGAGGGGAAGAGAAGGCACACACCAGTCCGACTGTGGCCCCAGGGGTGGGCTGGGGGCAGACATCAGGTCTGACTGCGGCCCTGCCCACCAACGCAAATTATTCAAGACAGCACAAGGGAAGTGTCCCACAGTTCCGCACCACTCCAGGGAGTATCCAAAATGAGGAAATGGAAGAATTCCCCTCAAAAAAACCCTCCAGGAAATAATGACAACTAACAAACTGATCAAAAACGATTTAAACAATATAAAAGAAAGTGAATTTAGAATAATAGTCATAAAATTAATCGCTGGGCTTGAAAACAGTATGGAGGACAGCAGAGAATCTATTGCTACAGAGATCAAGGGACTAAGGAACAGCCAGGAGGAGCTAAAAAATGCTGTTAATGAGCTGCAAAATAAAATGGAGATGACCACAGCTAGGATTGAAGAGGCAGAGGAGAGAATAGGTGAATTAGAAGATAAAATTATGGAAAAAAAGAAGCTGAGAAAAAGAGAGAGAAAAAAATCCAGGAGTATGAGAGGAAAATTAGAGAACTAAGTGATGCACTAAAGAGAAATAATGTACGCATAATTGGTATTCCAGAGGAGGAAGAGAGAGGGGAAGGTGCTGAAGATGTACTTGAAGAAATAATAGCTGAGAACTTCCCTGATCGGGGGAAGGAAAAAGGCATTGAAATCCAAGAGGCACAGAGAACTCCCTTCAGACGTAACTTGAATCGATCTTCTGCACGACATATCATAGTGAAACTGGCAAAATACAAGGATAAAGAGAAAATTCTGAAAGGAGTAGGGATAAACATGCTCTAACATATAAAGGGAGACCTATAAGACTCGTGACCGATCTCTCTACTGAAACTTGGCAGGCCAGAAAGGAATGGCAGGAGATCTTCAATGTGATGAACAGAAAAAATATGCAGCCAAGAATCCTTTATCCAGCAAGTCTGTCATTTAGAATAGGAGAGATAAAGGTCTTCCCAAACAAACAAAAACTGAAGGAATTCATCACCACTAAACCAGCCCTACAAGAGATCCTAAGGGGGATCCTGTGAGACAAAGTACCAGAGACATCGCTACAAGCATGAAACCTACGGACATCACAATGACACTACACCCATATCTTTCTATAATAACACCAAATGTAAATGGACTAAATGCGCCAACCAAAAGACATAGGGTATCAGAATGGATAAAAAAACAAGACCCATCTATTTGCTGTCTACAAGAGACTCATTTTAGACCTGAGGACACCTTCAGATTGAGAGTGAGGGGTTGGAGAACTATTTATCATGTCACTGGAAGTCAAAAGAAAGCTGGCGTAGCCATACTTATATCAGACAAACTAGACTTTAAATTAAAGGCTGTAACAAGAGATGAAGAAGGGCATTATATAAAAATTACAGGGCCTATCCATCAGGAAGAGCTAACAATTATAAATGTCTATGCGCCGAATACAGGATCCCCCAAATATATAAAACAATTACTCACAAACATAAGCAACCTTATTGATAAGAATGTGGTAATTGCAGGGGACTTTAACACTCCAGTTACAGAAATGGATAGATCATCTAGACACACGGTCAATAAAGAAACAAGGGCCCTAAATGATACATTGGATCAGATGGACTTGACAGATCTATTTAGAACTCTGCATCCCAAAGCAACAGAATATACTTTCTTCTCGAGTGCACATGGAACATTCTCCAAGATAGATCACATACTGGGTCACAAAACAGCCCTTCATAAGTATACAAGAATTGAAATCATACCATGCATATTTTCAGACCACAGTGCTATGAAGCTTGAAATCAACCACAGAAAAAAGTCTGGAAAACCTCCAAAAGCATGGAGGTTAAAGTACACCCTACTAAAGAATGAGTGGGTCAACCAGGCAATTAGAGAGGAAATTAAAAAATATATGGAAACAAACGAAAATGAAAATACAACAATCCAAACACTTTGGGATGCAACTAAGGCAGTCCTGAGAGGAAAATACATTGCAGTCCAGGCCTATCTCCAGAAACAAGAAAAATCCCAAATATAAAATCTAACAGCACACCTAAAGGAAATAGAAGCAGAACAGCAAAGACAGCCTAAACCCAGCAGAAGAAGAGAAATAAACAATATAGAATCTAAAAAGACTGTAGAGCAGATCAACGAAACCAAGAGTTAGTTTTTTGAAAAAATAAACAAAATTGATAAACCTCTAGCCAGGCTTCTCACAAAGAAAAGGGAGATGACCCAAATATATAAAATCATGAATGAAAATGGAATGATTACAACCAATCCCTCAGAGATGCAAGCAATTATCAGGGAATACTATGAAAAATTATATGCCAACAAACTGGACAACCTGGAAGACATGGACAAATTCCTAAACACCCACATGCTTCCAAACTCAATCAGGAGGAAATAGGAAGCTTGAACAGACCCATAACCAGCGAAGAAATTGAATGAGTCATCAAAAATCTCCCAACAAATAACAGTCCAGGACCAGATGGCTTCCCAGGGAGTTCTACCAGACGTTTAAAGCAGAGATAATACCTATCCTTCTCAAGCTATTCCAAGAAATAGAAAGGGAAGGAAAACTTCCAGACTCATTCTATGAAGCCAGTATTACTTTGATTCCTAAACCAGACAGAGACCCAGTAAAAAAAGAGAACTACAGGCCAATATCCCTGATGAATATGGATGCAAAAATTCTCAATAAGATACTAGCAAGTCGAACTCAACAGCATATAAAAAGAATTATTCACCATGATCAAGTGGGATTCATTCCTGGGATGCAGGGCTGGTTCAACATTCACAAATCAATCAACGTGATACATCACATTAATAAAAGAAAAGAGAAGAACCATATGATCCTGTCAATCAATGCAGAAAAGGCATTTGACAAAATTCAGCAACCTTTCTTAATAAAAACCCTCGAGAAAGATGGGATAGAAGGAACATACTTAAACATCATAAAAGCCATTTATGAAAAGCCCACAGCTAACATTATCCTCAATGGGGAAAAACTGAGAGCTTTTTCCCTGAGATCAGGAACATGACACCACTGTTGTTTAACATAGTGTTGGAAGTTCTAGCATCAGCAATCAGACAACAAAAGGAAATCAAAGGCATCCAAATTGGCAAAAATGAAGTCAAGCTTTCACTTTTTGCAGATGACATGATACTATACATGGAAAATCCGATAGATTCCATCAAAAGTCTGCTAGAACTGATACATGAATTCAGCAAAGTTGCAGGATACAAAATTAATGTACGGAAATCAGTTGCATTCTTATACACTAATAATGAAGCAACAGAAAGACAAATAAAGAAACTGATCCCATTCACAATTGCACCAAGAAGCATAAAATACCTAGGGATAAATCTAACCAAAGATGTAAAAGATCTGTATGCTGAAAACTATAGAAAGCTTATGAAGGAAATTGAAGAAGATATAAAGAAATGGAAAGACATTCCCTGCTCATGGATTGGAAGAATAAATATTGTCAAAATGGCAATACTACCCAAAGCTATCTACACATTCAATGCAATCCCAATCAAAATTGCACCAGCATTCTTCTCGAAGCTAGAACAAGCAATCCTAAAATTCATATGGAACCACAAAAGGCCCCGAATAGCCAAAGTAATTTTGAAGAAGAAGACCAAAGCAGGAGGCATCACAATCCCAGACTTTAGCCTCTACTACAAAGCTGTACTCATCAAGACAGCATGGTGTTGGCACAAAAACAGACACATAGACCAATGGAATAGAATAGAAACCCCAGAACTAGACCCACAAACGTATGGCCAACTCATCTTTGACAAAGCAGGAAAGAACATCCAATGGAAAAAAGACAGTCTCTTTAACAAATGGTGCTGGGAGAACTGGACAGCAACATGCAGAAGATTGAAACTAGACCACTTTTTCACACCATTCACAAAAATAAACTCAAAATGGATAAAGGACCTGAATGTGAGACAGGAAACCATCAGAACCCTAGAGGAGAAAGCAGGAAAAGACCTCTCTGACCTCAGCTGCAGCAATTTCTTACTTGACACATCCCCAAAGGCAAGGGAATTAAAAGCAAAAATGAACTACTGGGACCTTATGAAGATAAAAGGCTTCTGCACAGCAAAGGAAACAACCAACAAAACTAAAAGGTAACCAATGGAATGGGAAAGGATATTTGCAAATGACATATCAGACAAAGCGCTAGTATCCAAAATCTATAAAGAGCTTACCAAACTCCACACCTGAAAAACAAATAACCCAGTGAAGAAATGGGCAGAAAACATGAATAGACACTTCTCTAAAGAAGACATCCAGATGGCCAACAGGCACATGAAAAGATGCTCAACATCACTCCTCATCAGGGAAATACAAATCAAAACCACACTCAGATATCACCTCACGCCAGTCAGAGTGGCTGAAATGAACAAATCAGGTTACTATAGATGCTGGAGAGGATGCGGAGAAACAGGAACCCTCTTGCACTGTTGGTGGGAATGCAAACTGGTGCAGCCACTCTGGAAAACAGTGTGGAGGTTCCTCAAAAAATTAAAAATAGACCTACCCTATGACCCAGCAATAGCACTGCTAGGAATTTACCCAAGGGATACAGGAGTACTGATGCATAGGGGCACTTGTACCCCAATGTTTATAGCAGCACTCTCAACAATAGCCAAATTATGGAAAGAGCCTAAATGTCCATCAATTGATGAATAAAGAAATTGTGGTTTATATACACAATGGAGTACTACGTGGCAATGAGAAAGAATGAAATATGGCCCTTTGTAGCAACGTGGATGGAACTGGAGAGTGTGATGCTAAGTGAAATAAGCCATACAGAGAAAGACAGATACCATATGTTTTCACTCTTATGTGGATCCTGAGAACCTTAACAGAAACCTATGGGGGAGGGGAAGGAAAAAAAAGAGGTTAGAGTGGGAGAGAGCCAAAGCATAAGAGACTCTTAAAAACTGAGAACAAACTGAGGGTTGATGGGGCATGGGAGGGAGGGGAGGGTGGGTGATGGGTATTGAGGAGGGCACCTTTTGGGATGAGCACTGGGTGTTGTATGGAAACCAATTTGACAATAAATTTCATATATTGAAAAAAAAGAAATGGAAAAATATTCCATACATCATGGTTGGAAGAACAAATATTGTTAAAATGTCTATACTATCCAAAGCAATATATATATATATATATATATATATATATATATACACACACACACACACACACACACATATATACACACACATATTCAATGAAATCCCTATCAAAACAATACCAGCATTCTTCAGAGAACTAGAACAAACAATTCTAAAATTTGTATGGAACCAGAAAAGACCCTGAATAGACACAGCAATCCTGAAAAAGAAAACCAAAGCTGGAGGCATCACAATCCTGGACTTCAAGCTGTATTACAAAGCTGTTATCTTAGGACAGTATGGTACTGGCACAAAAACAGACACATAGGTCAATGGAACAGAATAGGGAACCCAGAGATGGGCCCTCAACTATATGGTCGACTAATCGACAAAGCAGGACAGAACATCCAATGGAAAAAAGACAGTCTCTTCAACAAATGGTGTTGGGAAAACTGGACAGCGACATGCAGAAGAATGAAACTGGACTTCCTTACACCATATACAAAAATAAATTCAAAATGGATGAAAGACCTAAATATGAGGCAGGAAACCATCCTCTTCTCGAGGAGAACACAGGTGGCAATCCCTTTCATTTCAGCTGCAGCAATGTCTTACTAGACGCATCTCTGGAGGCAAGGGAAACAAAAGCAAACACAAACCATAGGGATAAAAGCTTCATCAGGATAAAAAGCTTCTGCACAGTGAAGGAAACAATCAAGAAAACTAAAAGGCAACCAACAGAATGGAAGAAGATATTTGCAAATGACATATCAGATAAAGGGCTAGTATCCAAAATCTATAAATGACTTATTAAACTCAATACCCCCAAAATAAATAATTCAGTGAAGAAATGGGCAAAAGACATCAACAGACACTTTTCCAAAGAAGGCATCCAGATGGCCAGCAGACACATGAAAAGATGCTTCATATCACTCATCATCAGGGAAATACAAACCAAAACCACCATGAGATACGACCTCACACCTGTAAGGATGGCTAAAATTAACTCAGTAAACAATAGAAGTTGGCAAGGATGTGGAAAAAGGGAACCCTCTTACACTATTGGTGGGAATGCAAACCGGTACAGACACTCTGAAAAACAGTGTGGAGGAGGTTCCTCAGAAAGTTAAAGAGAATTCATTGACTTCTATATTATAAGTTTTCATGAGGCTTTTAAGAACAAATTTATATATAATCAGAAGTTAGTGAGTGTTCCATGCAACTGACTGTAAAATGTTATCTTTCATAATATGATTTTCCTTACATGAAATGTGATTCAGTGATGTAAAGAAAGAGCCTGAACAAGGACAGAATCATCTGTGGGATACTTTTCGGCTATGACAAAAAAAATACAAATGGAACCAAATCAAATGAAAAACAAAAACGAAAACAAAAAACAAAAAAAACATGTGACAACTATGTGTTCTGCTTTACTTGTAAACCTTTGAAAATTTCAACCATTTCACACACACACACACACACACACACAAATATTTCCAAGTGACAAACACTTGTGATAATAAAGGCTTATTGTCAAAAACTATTTTATATGCCTCTATTCAATAAATGAAGATTAAATACATTTAAAGCATTATGCCTCTTTGTACAATCCCTATTTCACTAATTAAAAAAAAGTATTTCTAGTGGAGCCTGGGTGGCTCAGTTGGTTTAGCACCTAAATCTTGATATTGGCTTAGAACATGATCTTGTAGTCATGAGATAGAGCCCCATGTCGTGCTCTGTGCTGAGCATAGAGCCTGTTTGGGATTCTCTCTCCCTCTCTCTCTGTCCTTACTCGCTTCTCAAAATATATAAACATTAAAAAACATTTAAAAATATTGGGGTGCCTGTGTGACTCACTTGGCTGAGCATCCGACTTCAGCTCAGGTCATGATCTCCCAGTTTGTGAGTGGAGCGGGAATCAGGCTCACTGTTGTCAGCCTGTCAGCACAGAGCACTCTTCCCATCCTTTGTCCCCCTCGCTCTGCCCCTCCCCCACTTGTGCTCTCCCAAAAATACATAAATATTTAGAAAAAATTAAAAAAATATTTCTGAATCTCCTTACTTCATATTCTCTAACATTTCTTGTTTGTATCATAATATCTAAAAAATGGAATACTGGAAAGACAGTGTCTGAATTTTGATCTGGAAAAATCGAAACCAAACTAATCAGATTATGTTAGAAATAATGTTGTCAATATGATCACTGAATATATTTTGTAGTAGGCAAAAAATGTAGAAGGAAAAAAATTGGCAAGCCCACATGTTCAACTGATTATTACTCATGGGTTTATGTACTTTAATGAAGTGAATCATCTAATATTGCCACTTAATCATAGAATATTAGGAGCCTGAATGTTCAGTGTATTGAGTTAATTTCATTACAGTTTAATCTGTTAAAAAGGAAACATAATAAATAAGATGAGGAGACATTTCACTTAAACGTAAAAGGAAAATATAATGAAAAAATTCATCATTCGTGACCTCTATTATCTATTCTAACCTTCTAAAATTTATTTTAATCTAGCAGTAACTTCTAGCATATGATATGTGTCTTATATAGTAAAAATAGCTTTTCTCTCTACCAAAAAACTAAGAATATCATTTATTTCAGCCATCAATTGGAAGCTGGCAAATTCTTGGTTTAGAGAGAAAACTTGACTGTTAGATCTATCAACATCAAGAAGATATCATCATCAAGTACAGTGCTTAGCATGATAGAAACATTGTTCCCCCTATATTTATGGTGAACTACATTAAAAAGTACCCTTGAAAAGGTAAAAAAAAAATGTAAATTGCATTTGAAAATATGTACAAAAGTGTCTAATATGCAATCTTTCCCTTTTTAAGAAAGAAATTAACTAACAGAAATAAATCCCCTGAAATGAGAAAAACAAAGTCAACATTTGGTAGGCAGAAACATTTATTTCCTAGCTCAGAACTATAAGCTCAGAAGTATCAATTACTTACTTGGATGACTTATATTCCTATATAATAGCCACATACAATAAGCTGACTTTTGTCACTTGAAAAAAATGTGAGATATAAATGCAAAAATATTACTAATATTGTTCTTTTGTCTATTTTCTACATATTACATTATCATTAGGAAGGTTTAATTATTAAAAAACTAAAATGAAACCATTATTTTTAAGTTGAAAATATAATATACATATTTATTTCATATATTTTCTGTAAAATAAAGAACCTATAAAATAAAGAATATATAAAATAACAATCTATAACTAGTTACTTCAGGAGAAAGGAAGGAAAATATATAATCTTTAATTACCATTTTATTGAATTCAATAGCTTTTCTATTAAAATTTTTTTAATGTTCACTTTTGAGAGAGAGAGAGAGAGAGAGCAGGAGAGGGGCAGAGAGAGAGGAAGACACAGAATCTGAAGCAGGCATCAGGCTCTGAGCTGTCAGCACAGAGCCTGAAGCAGGGCTCAAACTCGTGAAACGCCAGATCATGATTTGAGCCAAAGTTGGACACAACAGAATGAGCCACTCAGGCACCCAAGTAGCCTTTTTTAAAAGTTTTTATTTTAGGGACACCTAAGTGGCTCAGTCGGTTGAGTGTCAGACTCTCGATTTCAGCTCGAGTTGTCATCTCACAGCTCATGAGATCGAGCCCGGGTGAGGCTCTGTGCTGACAGCATGGAGCCTGCTTGGCTTGCTCTCTCTCTCCCTCTTTCTCTACCCCTCCCTCAATTGCACTCTCTCTCTCTCAAAATAAATAAACTTAAAAAAAAAACATTTTTTAAGTTTTAATTCCCAGTTAGCATAGAGTGTTTTATTAGCTTCAAGTTTATAATAGTCAACACTTCCATACGTCACCCTGTGCTCATCATGACAAGTTCACTCTTTAATCCCCATCACCTATTTAACTCATCTCCCCCATCCACCTCCCCTCTGGTTACTATCAGTTTGTTCTCTATAATTAAGAGTCTCGTCTTGATTTGTCTCTTTTTTTTCCCCATTGCCTGTTTTTTAAATTCCACATATTAGTCAATTCATATGGTAGGGGTCTTTCTCTGAATGACTTATTTTGCTTAGCATTATAATCTCTAGCTCCATCCATGTTGTTGCAAATGGCAAGGTTTCATTCTTTTTATGGCTGAATAATGTTCCACTGCATACACACCACATCTTCTTTATCTATTCATCAATCAATGGACACTTGGGCGGCTTCCATACCTTGGCTATTGTAAATAATGCTGCTATAGGCATAGGGGTGCACGGGTTCCTTTGAGCTAGTGTTCTTGTCTTCTTTGGGTAAACACCTACTTGTACAATTGCTGTATTGTAAGGTAGTTCTATGTTTTAACTTTTTGAGGAACATCCATACTTTCACAGTGGCTACACAACTTTGCATCCCACCAACAGTGCACAAGTGTTCCATTTTCTGCATATTTGTTGTTTCTTGTATTGTTGATTTTGGCCATACTGACAGGTGTGAGGGGATATCTCGTAGTTTTGATTTGTATTTCCCTGATAAGTGACGATGAGCACCTTTTCATGTGTCTTTTGGCCATCTGTATGCCTTCTTTGGAGTAAAGACTGTTCATGACTTCTGCCCATGTTTTAATTGGATTGTTTTTTGAGGGTTGAGTTTTATATTTTCTCTATATATTTTGGATACTAACCTTTTGTCACATATGCCATTTGAAAATACCTTCTCTCATTCTGTCGGTTGCCCTTTAGTTTTGTTGCTTGTTTCCTTTGCTATGCAGAAGATTTTTATTTTGATGTAGTCCCAATAGTTTATTTTTGCTTGTTTCCCTTGCCTCAGTAGACATATCTAGAAAGAAAAGTTGCTTTGGCCAATATCAAAGAAATTATTGCCTGTGTTCTCTTCTAGGATTTTAATTTTTTTTTGGTTTCCGGGCTTACATTTAGGTCTTTCAATCATTCTGGGTTTATTTTTGTGTCTGGTGTAAGAAAGTGGTCCAGTTTAGTTCTTTTGCATGTTGTTGTCCAGTTTGTGGAAGAGACTATCTTTTTCCCATTGGATATTCTTAACTGCTTTGCCAAAGATTGATTGACCACATAATTATGAGTTTATTTCTGGATTTTCTATTCTGTTCCCTTGATATTTAATAGCCTTTTTGAATATACTCTTATTAGTGGTTGTATTAATATGTGTTAAGCATTATATATTAAATATGATAGGTATTAAGTATATATTCACATATGTATATAATATTTTTGGTAGTGAAAATGGTATAAAGTGGATTCTGAATATATTTGAAGGTAAAGTTGACAAAGTATGGCAATGGATTGGATGTGTGTATGAGAGAAAGCAAGGAGTAAAGATTGATTTCAAAGACTAGAGGAAAGGCATTATTACTATTAACTGAGATAGGAAATATATATTTTTGTCTGTTTTTGGCAATTTTCCTCCATTGACTTGTACCTAGATATTAAAATGGAGTATTACATAAGGAGGCATTAAATAAATATTGGTTGAATGAACAAAAATATGAGAGACATTTAAAACTTTACATAAAGATCATCAGTATATTACGAAATGTATTTACATAGTGTTTTTGCTGACAAAAATCAAAGAAAAGACCCTGCCATTTTCCATTAATTACCACCTGACTTCTAGTTACTGAATATTTTTCATACATGAATAAAAAGTATTACCTTCTAGGACAGATATGAGATTTTCCCTCAATTAAAGGCCTAGGTCAAAGAAATCTATTTTCCTAGAGGTCAAAAATATTAAAGGTCCTCAGAAACCATCATGAGTAGAATTAATTAATTCACGATAGCCCATTTTAAATACAGCTTCCTGACACAAAGGGATCATATCCATGCTACAATAAAAGTTACTTTTGAAAGGGAAGTTCAAAAGAAATTACTGAATATTTGTATTCCTTATTTAAGAGAACTATCCAGTTCGCCAAAGAAATCAAGAAAGCTGAACTGATAAATTTTCTAATGATCAAAAACTTAGCTTCCTTAAAGATAGTTTGCCAACAACTTTCATAGAAGGTAAGTCATCTTAATTTAAAATTGAAAACTTAAAGTGTTTTCCAAATGATTTCTCACTACAGGAAAACATTTAAATTACTTTTCTACGCGAAGGATGGATCCTACATACTTGGTTCCCTGCTGATGAAGAATGTGGGCATGGTAGACACCAGCTGCTTTGGTGACATGATTCTTCATCAGTAATAACTAATCATAGGTGAAAGGACATTTATCTAGTGGCATGTGAAAAAGGACTACTGCTTCACCTAAAGAGAAGCCTACTTTCAGTTACTGTAACATATAAGTAGCTTTCTGGCTCTCAAATATTCCTTTAGAAAACACCAGTAGTAGATAGAAATCACATTTTTATGGATTTTTGTTTGACTTGCTTATGCCTTTGTTCTTCAATTGTTTTCCTTTGGTTAACTTTTTAAAATTCAGATTAAGGGGGTTATGAGTTTCGACTAGTGGGAATTATCCTAATTGTATTTACGTTATCATGCTATAGGAATTACAACACATGCACTTCTACAATTTGAAACTGATAGGATTGTAATAAAGGCTGACACTGTCACATGGCCAGTTTTTTTATAAAACCTTTTTTAAAAATGTTTATTCATTTTCTGAGAGAGAGAGAGAAAGTGGGGAGGGGCAGAGAGAGGGAGACACAGAATCAGAAGCAGTCTTCTGGCTCTGAGCTGTCAGCACAGAGCCCGATGCGGGGCTCGAACTCATGAACCACAAGATGACACCCTGGTCGAAGTCAGACACTTAACTGACTGAGCCACTCAGGTGCCCCTATGGCCAGTTTTTAAACTGATAGTTCCACTAATCCATCACAGAATATTCTTGAAGAGTCTGAGGAAATTAGAGCTTTGCAGTTAACAATTGTATAAATGCTCATCGGGTATTTTGCCCATAGTTTTTCAAATTCATCAATGACTGCCCCAATATCAGGCCCTGTAGATTTGGCTTCATGCCCCATCAAAATTATCTACTTTTCAAGAAAGTCAAATGTTACCAGTCAAACTGATGTTAGGATATCTAGAAATGTTTTAGACAGGAAATAAAAATTATAATTATGCTTAACATTCAGACTATTTGGTCTCCAAAAACTTTGGAAAAAATTATTAATGATAGGTAACAATAAATTTCCTTAAAATTCAATGTCAAATTGTGGACAAATTAGCAAAAACATGAGATTTTCCTTTGTTATAAATGCTTATGGCCAGGTATGGAGAACAGTTTCCACTTGTAGGGAGGTGACCTATGGAGTCAGCTGGCCCTGATCTAAATCTGGCTCTCTACTGACAAGCTTTGGATCACTCATTCTTCCTCCTCAATTTTCTCCTTTATAAAATGGAAACAGTAAAAGAGCAATGTCTTCTTCAGATTTTGAGGAGCAAATAATACTTTAAAAATTCTTAACATAGAGTAAAAGAGATGGTAATCACTCAACATATACGGGGCAAAAATGAAAAAATAAAAAGTGAATGTGCACTATAATTTCAGCTGAAAAATACCAACATGAATACTTGTTCAACAAATAAGACTCTGTGTCTGTTCTCAAGATGCCCGGTGGACATTAAACTAATATGTGTTATCACTTAAGAGCAGAAAGGGGATTTAGAAATAGAGGAGCCTTTCTGTACGATTTGTAAATAAAGCAGAAGAAATTATAGAGTTTACCCAAGTGGGGGAAAGATTTAGCTAAGGAAGGCTCTCCACTTATTTACAAGAAAGTTAAGAGAGTGGTTTAATGATCTTCTTGTTTCACGGTGAAGTCTAGAACCAAAGTTTCTTCCTTGTCATGACAGTGTTTTTAATTTTTTCTTCTTCCCAAGCCCTATTACCTCAAATCTAATTCTGAACTAAGTAATTTTTTAAAAGAATAGGTTAGTCTCTAGGAATTTATTCAGAAGATCGTGTTATGTAAAATGGAATGAAGAAGAAAGAAATTCTAATCCAAAGAATTCACTACAATTGTACGCATCCAGTATACATTTTAAGGTAGTCTTTATCTATAGTCCTCTCCAACATAAGCAATCCCAAGCTACATTATGGTATAAACAATTTTGTCACTTGGTTATTCTAAAGAAAGTACTGCTTCTCCCTTCAAAAAAAACAAAAACAAAAACAAACCTTACCATATGTCTATACAAGCAGTTGCTCAAAAAGCATTAAAAAATCAAGTTATTTATAGATTAGTAATAAGTCACTTTATATAATAAGAAATTCATATTTAAATGTCGAAATAATTTTGTACAAAAAGAACAGACACAGCAAAAGCCTAAATTCACAGAAATTCTGCTAGATTGCATATTATCAACACTGACTAAAGAAGAATCCAATAAAAGTCAAATGGATTCACAATTCTCCGTAACTGGCCAACAATCCACTGACAAGATCTGCAGAGCTGGGATCTGAGTTACGTCAGAAGAAGCTGACATGGCGATCCATACATCAGCTCAGCAAACAGTTTAGAAAACACTCAATGAACTTTCACTCTGTGAGAGGTACACACCTGTGAACTGGAATTTAAAGATCACTGGCTATTCACTAAAACATGTTGGTCTTAGTCCTACACACAACTAGACTAGATTTCCCAGCTTCCCTTGAAGTTAGCTGCAGTCATGTGACTGTATTTTAGTCAATCATTTTCCGTGGGAGTGTTTCCAACCACTCTCATACTTGGTCTTAAAGCCCTTCTACACACAGTCTTCTATCTTCTGTCAAATGGAAGCAAAAAACAAAAGCGAGGCCCTAGGAACAGGTTCTCAAGACGTCTTCCCATTATTACTTTTCCCAAGGGATGGTTTTAGACTTGTTCTTTTCATAATCCTTACCGTAAAATTGTAATACCATGAAAATACTGTGCTATATATCTGTTTACATACTGTGGTCCTTTGGAGGACCACAGACTATTATAATACCTAAAATTGTTGTCATTCCTGCCCCTTCCCCCACCCCTACCACCCCCCAAAGAAAAGAAAACTCATAATTTTTACCCCCTTGGATGATATGGCTCATATTGAGAATGCATGCCCTACGGAGTCATAAAAAGATAAATGGAAGGTGTCAGGGGTCAATTTAGATGGCTTTAAGAACACAACATAAATTCCAATATGCTGACCCATTGTACATTTTGGGTCCAATATGTTATAACAATTTAGGCTATCCTAAGTAATACGAAGGTCTTAAAAATGTATTCATACAAAATGCAATAGTATACTTTGCCTGCTTAGCTAAAGAATCCAACAGTTGGTAAAAATTGATAACAAACACTAAAATCCTTTGTATACAAAACAAAAAATAAAGAATTTCACTAGATAATAGTGACTTACAGATCATATTTCCCTTTGAAAGATAAAGGCTGACCACAGTATCAACAGACTATTTATCCATTCAATCACAGAACTCCCTTCAAAACAAACATAAGATGGGGGGGGGTGGTAATGAGGGGCTTAATTATTGCCCAATAATCGCAGTAAGCTCACTGTCCTCAGAGCTCTCTATAAAGCCATTCCCTTCACAGGATCTACAAAGACTGGGTATTTCTTACTTTATATACATCGTCTAAAATGTGGTAGTGAAAATATTCTGCTGTCTGAAAAGTCCACTTTGTGTTTCTGCAAAAAAATACAGAAACCTATCAAAAGGAGATTAATTTAGAATCTTTTAAGTTCATGTTTTAGTTTTGATCAAAAAATAACTGCATCATTTTCTGTAGATTATATAAATGCAAAGTAACATAATTATTTTAAAATTTTAAATTAAGCAGTATGTTATAAACACAATGAATGCTGCCTGAATACACTGCCTTCTGATATAATTATGTAATGAAATATTACATAATTGTATTACATAATTGTATTAGTTTCAACAATTAAATTTTTGTTAATGAACATTTTCTACCAATTGTTTTCATTTTTCAAATATATAGACACCTGAAGAGTCAGCTGAAATTCTCTCAACTAATGATAATTTATGGCATTCTTTCAATTGGTACATTAGTGTAGCAGATTATCTAATTCATTCATTATAGCTTCACGAGTGTGACAAATATTCAGCTTAATAGTATACATCACTTAAGGGTGCAAATTTATTGTATACAAGTGATTCTTTGACTTCCTGAGTCTACAGAAGTGGTGGTAAATTAAAATAAGCCCAAGAAAAATCTCTGCCAAGAATTTACATTATGTCTAAGAAAACAGATACACTCAAAAACAAATTGTAAAACCTACTTTAAATTCTAAGGTGGCCAAATTATTGAAATGTAAAAATAAAATAAAACCCTGAAATTACTGATCATGCCTTGAAGTGAAATATGTGGTATAAAGTAAAGATCAGAATAATTGGAGAATTCTCTAGTAGCTTAAATCGAATAAACCTTTCAAATAAATCACTTGCTCATTAGTAAAAAAAAATGTTTGTCTTACGTGTGTATATAGTTGCTATTGTGATGCTGTGTTTTCTATAAATTTCTTGACATGGCACCTGATTAGTATTCACTTTTTAAATTAAAAATTTCTTTAATGCTTATTTATTTTTAGAGAGAGAGAGACAGAACATGAGCAGGGGAGAGGGGGAGGGAGAGGGAATATCCCAGGCAGGCTCTGCCCTGCCAGCACAGAGCCCAAAGTGGGGCTCAATCTCAGGAACTGTGAGATCATGACCTGAGCCAAAATCAAGAGTCTGACACTCGAGCAGCTGAGCCACTCAGGCATCCCTAATATTCACTTTTTAACCAGACTTTACTAATGTAATGACCCTAAATTTAACCAAAGATCCATTTGTGGGACAGAAAATTAAGGTAACCATCCAAAACTTACATTCTGACAATTTTCAAAGAAAATCCTTCCATTGGTACTAACATTTTTGACCCTTAACATTTATTTAAACAATTTGGCAGTTCTGGCAGGCAGCTCAAATGTTGTCTTCATATTGATTAAAAAAGTCATTGCCCAGTAGACACAGTAGCCCAGAGCCCATGATATGAGGAACTTAGCACATCCTTAATTTCAGCGCCATCTTTCTCTGGCTTAGGTTTCTAATCTGCATGACCACATCACTGGTGTACAACAATGTCATTCACTGATTTTCCTTGTGACATCTACTATTAATGATTTATTGTATATTAAACTATAAGGAGAATAAGTCAATGAGATTTGCTTTTACTAGTATCCTGAGAACTGTGATAAGGAATAGCCTATAAAAACATCCATATACCTCTCACATACTTCTACGTCACAGAAATGTGAAAGTATCTGGAACCCTTTACAAATTGCCTTGCCCTATGTTTGCTTGTAGATCTTTTGCAAGATCTGTGTGATGATCAAATTCAGTCCTAGGAAACTTGGGATGACAAAGAAATGAAGGAAGAACGAAATGAAAAACTACAAGCCCAAACAAAAACTTAATGTTGGTCTAGAAAGTAACACAATTTCTCTTTTGATTCATAGGGTCATGTGGTAATTATAGTTACAAATTTTATCACAAAAATATTAAACATAGGGTAGATATGGTGATTTTTAGGTATGGGACACACACACACACACACACACACACACACACACACACACACACAATGTGTTCACATTTACTAGCCAAATTATGTCCCAATACTTTAACTGCACTTGGTCTAGCAAAGGTAGTCCTCCCCCAATTTTTTTTAACAGATTATCAGAAACTCATTCTCTAAAATACTTAGAAGCTATTGAGAAAGTTGATGCTTGTAATTTTCAAATCAAATTAAGTCAGTGAGATAGAGTCATTAACTTCCAGAAATTTTTAAGCAAGATGAAAAGTTGCCTTAGTAGAATTTAAAGTTGAAATAGCAACTGTTTTCATTGCTTAGCAAACTCAGGTTTCTCGGTGCTCCTGCCTCACTGAGGAAAACCGAAGCTTTGGAGCCTCCACCAGCAGGGGCTTCCATAAAAGCCACTTTCCTTCCTCAGTAAAACCAATGCAAAGGCAGTCTCTTGGAAAACTGATACTTCTGTAAAGTGGAAAACTCAGCAGAAGGATGAAATTGTTCCATTTCAGGTAGAAAACTCTTTACACAGCCTTTCCATCCATTTGGTCAGAATTGAAGTTTTTAGCCTTATGAGACACTGAAGGGTGAAATTAAGGCTTTACTAGCTTTGACACCCCTGCTGTGTGGAATTTGGGAGAGAAAAGGCCTCTGTCAGGTCACGTTTTCTACTCAAATTATCAGATTTCCGCTCCACTCCCACAAAATTGACAATGAATTTTCAGTGTCTTTCATATCTCTCATAGGTATGAAAAATCTATAATCTTAAGCACTAACCTTTAGTTGTGATGATTTAAGATATATTTGATTAAGCCCAAATAACTCATTGAACACAAATTCTTATTCTTCCAGCTGATCTGCTTCTTTGATCCAATACATACACCTGTTCTGTCAGTCCCTCATGACTTTCCAGCCTGTCACTGGATAATCTCTGCCACTTCTCTTACCATTGAGTTTAAGTGCCAACATCCACCATTTCATCTTTCTTACCCTACAATAATCCATTGTTCCTCTCTATCCAAAATCCACCTCCCAGAAGAGCATCAGTCTTACTCTTGATGGGAAAAGATTCCTGCCCCAGCATACATCTGGCCTTCCTCCCATCTTACTGCAATAGAAAAGGTGACCCCATCCTATCCTAACCAACTCAACGATCTACATTCAGAAAATCTGGTTGTATCCTTTCTGCCCTATAATTTCCAACTCTACCTTTCTACTCATCAGCATTAAAAAGGCTCATGTTTCTAACAAAAAAAATTACTATTAGACTATTTCTCTGGTTTTTAAATTTCACAATCCAATATCTCAACAAAGTAATCTATAATAGTTTCTTCCATTTCTTCAGCTTCCACTCCAATCCTTATTCCATTCCCATCTAACTTCTGCCCATTGCTTCTCTGAGACATTAGCAACTGAGGTCACAGTCAACTCCAAAGTCATACATCCAAAGTATGGCTTTTATTCCCCAGACGACCTCTCGGGAGCACTTGACAGAGGTGCTCACTTCATCCTCCTGAAATCAGTGTTTTCCAAGCAGCATCACTTTCTGTTTTCCTCCAATTTATTCTGATGCTTCCTCTTAGGGTCCTTCCCTAACTACTCATCACGTACCATTTATGATCAGTACCGATCTCTTATTTTGTTCTTTCTCCACTGTCGGTTAACATTTTCACCTCCTCATACAACTGAGTATCAGCTGTGGGTCCAAGATCCTGAAACCCATACTTTTAATCCAGACAATTCTTCTGATGTCTAGGCCCATATGATTCTCATGATCATGACTTAATGACTGAAATGTTTTGAGCCCTTACTATGTGCTAACCTTGAGGGTGATCACCCTAACTGCAGCACTTAATCCTCATGAATGCCCCGTAAGGTAACTGCTATTATAATCACCACTTCACAAATGAGAAAAAGGAGGCTTAGATCATCAGAGAGGTGCTCAAGTTCCCAGAGTTAGCAGGTAGGCGAGCCAGAATTCAAATGGAGTTACCTAACTGCTCACTCATTATCGGCAAATGAGACGTTTGGTGCGCTCCAAAGCAAATGCCTGAAAAAGATTTCAAGAAGGACCTGATTCTCCCCTCCCCCTACTCCCTCTGAAAAATCCACTGATGTCCACTTTTCACCTTGACACACTTCTAACCCTTTGATTATCTGTGGTTGTGTAAGGCCCCTGTTGTCCAGCGGGTTTTACCAGCGATTAGGGCATTTTCTGTCTTGGTCATTAGAGCATCCCCAGGGACAGGGGAAATGCTTGGTATCATTTCACTTTCAAAGATATCCAGTTAACTGATGGATTAACTGCATTAACTATTGAGTTCAATCATGTAATTAGATCTCTTGTTGTCAATGTCATTTCTGAGAACTAACAGGCCACTTCTCAGGCAGGGATTCTGCTGATGAAATGTGTTCTCATCAACAGGATAAAACAGACCAGTTATATGAAGAAAGGAAGCAGGGGAGGTAAAAACTATGGAGTATTAGCAGCTACACCCCATTAGGCAGAGACTAAGTCTCTCTCATTCACAGTGTATCTTTGGTGCCTACCAGAGTGCTCTTGCATCATAAGTGTTCACAGATATTTGTTGAATAAATAAGTGAATGCTTAAATAGAATGGAACAACTTTCATGCATCACACACCATCAATATGTTATATAAATGATTTCTTCATTATAAATTATCTCATTTATATTTCTATGAGCAGTTTCAATCAAGCATCTGGGACTTCGTGAGGTTTAAAAATGTATCCAGATTCTGAAACCAATAGATGTCTGATTCTGAAGTCCACACTTCTTTTCCTGCACCATACTGTTATCCTTTACACATGCTGAGTTCATTTTTCTTAGACTCAAATATTTCCAGGTAGTACAAACAATTGAAGTTTTAGACAAATTATAACCTTTGACTCATTTATTGTATGAGCTTTGTATAAGCCATTGGCAGGAGAATATTGTTTGACCTGTGAAAAGCTTGAAGAACAAGCTAAAATTTAATATTGTCCTGATTCATTTGCACTTGATGTTTCAAATTTTGCTTAAGGTAATAATTTGTAATTTTCAATTTAGAAGGGTCCATGCTGCACTTTCATTAATAAATATAATCCATGAAGAAAAGTAATGAGCGCAAATTAAACTTGAATAAACCTTGGAAGGAAAATCATGTCAAAAGAGAATTGCATCTTAAAACAGATATGCAAAAAAGGCAGTGCCACAAAATCATTCATTACATAATGAAGTTTAATAATAATAGTCATTTATGGAAATTATGACAATCATAGTCATTATGGAAATATTTTAACAATACCTTTGGTATTCATGACTTAATGTATGTGAAATAACACTCAATTACTAACTTTAAATCAATTGAACAATTATGTCTATTGGAGTTATTCTAAAAGTGAATTATATTCTTTCTAGCTCCTATCTCCATTAAAATTATATTTTTTTATTTATATTACTAGATACAAGAGCAAGTCAAAGAAATAATAAAAAACTTTAAATCTTGCCTTAATGCAGGTTTTATAAATAATTATAGGTATTTGATCTCATAATCTACTTTATCATTGCTGGTCTAAAGAAATAATAGATACTTTATTTATTAATGTTTATTTATTCTTGAGAGAGAGAGACAGAGCATGAGTGGGGGAGGGGCAGAGAGAGAGGGAGACACAGAATCCGAAGCAGGCTCCAGACCCTGCGCTGTAGGTACAGAGCCCCACGTGGGGCTCAAACTCACGGACCATGAGGTCATGACCTGAGCCGAAGTCAGAAGCTTAACCAACTGAGCCACCCAGGCTCCCTAAGAAATAACAGATGTTTTAAAAGCCAGAATTCCTGATTAATATGAAATTATAAATATTGGCACCATATTTAATTACACAGTTAAAAAAATTTTTTTAATGTTTACATTTTGGGGCTCCTGAGTGGCTCAGTCAATTGAGCATCTGAGTCTTGATTTCAGCTCAGGTCATGATCTCGCAGTTTATGAGTTTGAGCCCCACGTCGGACTCTGCACTCAGTGTGCAGAGCCTGCTTGGAACTCTCTCCGCCCTTCCTGTGTGTTCTCTGTCTCTCTCTCTCAAAATAAATTAAATAAACTTTAAAAAAAGTTTACATTTTCTCTTAGTTCCCTTTCCAGGTTGATTTTGAAAATTTCATTGTCCTTACATATTTAAAAGACAACCTATATTGTTATAGCCATTATTATAATGTCCGATATTTAAAGGCTATGAAGTTTTGTGCATTAACTTTCTCACCAAATGTTAGCAAAAACTGTGATATATCCATCTTGGTTTTCTTTTCATCCTGATATTTTATCCAGTTTTAACAATGTTCTGCTAAATTATTATTCCTGTCAGAGGAAACTCTGAAATTCATTTATTTTTTAATTTTTTAAAGTTTATTTATTTTTGAGAAAGAGAGAGAGAGAGAGAGCGAGCGAGCAAGCCTGAGTGGGGGAGGAGCAGAGAGAGAGGGAGACCCAGAATCCGAAGCAGGCTCCAGGCTCTGAGCCGTCAGCACAGAGCACCACCTGGGGCTCGAACCCACGAACTAGGAGATCATGTCCTGAGCTGAAGTCGGACCCTTGACTGACAGAGCCACCCAGGCACCCCTTTAAAATTCATTTATAAATGTAATATCGATTAGAATATTTCTGTCTTAAATGGTTTATAAAAAGCAAAGAAGTGTGAAGAGGCTGGTGTTTTACGAATCCAGTCTTTAACAAAGTTCCCCTAGCTTTTGTGTAGATAATATACTACCAAAAACTGAATTATTAGATTGATTATAAGATACTAATTATAAGATACGAATCATCTGAATCAGTAACCAAATACAAATATAAATACAAGATGAAACAATGAACGCCACAGCCTGGGAAAGCACTGACACATAGTAAGCGCTAGGGAAACCAGAATAGAGAAATGCTATTAACATTTTAAAAAGGAGGAGGCTTTGTGGTCAGAAACATCCGGAATAAAAACGGAAATGAGGAAAGGGCTTACCTGATGCTCCGTTTTCTGATGTGAAGTTAGCTGTTCCCATCTCTGCTGCACCCCCCCCCCCCCTCGTGCAGGATGTGAGGAGGAGAGAAAAGGAATCAAAAGAGGAGAAAGCAGCTAGAGAAAGCTCACCTTAAAAGCGGGCTGGAGGGAGGAGGAGAAGGGAGAACTGCCTCATCAGTTCCTTTAAACGCCCAACTGCACCTGGTTTCCGGGGGTGCTTATGGGTCTACTGGTGGGCGTGGCATTGTACTTGTTAAAATCAAAGACAAGTGGAGAGTAGCCTTGAAAATTCCCGAAGCTAACAAAACCAGTACAGTCTCACGTACAAAGCTTAATTTAGCTTATTTTGCAAGACGAACTTTCATTTCCTGCTTATGCCTCATGAAACTGTTTCCCCAAATTGATGAGATAACCACGAACCAATTCCCTATCATTTAAGAAAACTAAAATGATAACTAATCACTAGGGAAAAGGAACAGTTGCTACCCCCCTCCCTATATAAGCTGCTTTTTAAAAATATACCCCCGAGTCTCATTCCATGTTTGGTTTGAGGGCCCCTGGTTCAAGAACGGTACTTGTGCTGTGCGCACAATAAACTTTTACTAATGACTGTTTTGGTGATTCATTGGCTTTCCTTCTGCTATTTCCGACATAGTATAAGCAGCTTCTCAGAGTAGCTATGTACTGAGCAGAGAGGGGCTGCCGCAGGAGCTCCTTCTGAAGTCTTTCACTGTGTCATCATTTAGGGAAACAGCATCTCTAAGCAGCGAATTACACCCCAGTGAAACTGAGCCTCCGCCTGGGAAGCCTCCGATATTCGCGCCCTCGGAGCCCAGGAAAGCACTGGGCGCCTGCACACCTGGGCCCTCTTAGATGTGTTTGCAGCTTAACCACATCCTGGCTGCACATGGGAAGAGTTTCAGCTGGCAGTGAGGTTAAAAAATGTCCCGCTGTGGGGCCCCTGAGTGGCTCAGTAGGTTAAGCCTCCCACTTGGCTCAGGTCATGATCTCCCAGTTGATGAGTTCAAGCCTCGCGTGGGACTCCGCACTGGCAATGCAGAGCCTGCTTGGGGTTCTTGCTCTCTTCTCTCTCTCTGCCCCTCTGCGGTTCATGCTTTGTCTCTCAAAATAAATACTCTAAAAAAGTGTATACACACACACACACACACACACACATTTGTACCACTGCAACAGGCCAGATGATTGAACAGTGTCTGAGTATCTCCTTTTCCTTTTTCTCTTTCTTTTTTATTCCAGTTTAATTAATATGCACTGTGATATTAACTTCAGGTATACAATATAGTGATTCAACAATTCCATACGTACTCAGTGCTCATCACAATAAGTGTATTCTTAATCCCCGTCACCTATTTCTCCCACCCCACCCACCCCACCCCCACCTCCCCTCTGGTAACCACGGGTTTGTTCTCTACAGTTAGTTAAGCATCTGTGTCTTGTCTCTATTTTCTTCATGTGTTTTGCTTCTTAAATTCCACATATGAATGAAATCATATGGCATTTGTCTTTCTCTGCCTTGTTTCACTTAGCATGATATTCTCTAGATCCATCCACGTTGCTGCAAATGGCAAGATTTCATTCTTTTATGGCTGAATGATCTTTTTATCCATTCATCTATTGATGGACCCTTGGGTTGCTTCCACGATTGGGCTTTTGTAAATAATTCTGCAATAAACACAGGGGTGTATATATCTTTTCAAATTCGTGTTTTCATTTTATTTGTGTAAATATCCAGTAATGGAATCGCTGGAGAATTCTATTTGTAATTTTTTGGAGGAAACTGCATACTGTTTTCCCTGGTGGCTGCACTCATTCGTATTCCCACCAACAGTGCAAGAGGGTTACCCTTTTTCCACATCCTCATCAATGCTTATTGTGTCTTGTGTTTTTGATTTTAGCCATCCTGACAGGTGTAAGGTGGTATCTCACTGTGGTTTTGATTTGCATTTTCCTGATCATCAGTGATGTTGAGTAACTTTTTGAGTATTTCTTAGTAAGCTCTCCAAGTAATTTTAATATGAAGCTTGGGTCAAGAACCAAAGGGGTGACTTCTGGTTCTCTCAGAGGCTGTGGGAACAATTAAGATGGGAAGGCGTACTAGAATGCTTACCCATAGCAGGATCAGGGAACCGCCATTATGGGGAACATCAGTTGTTCTGATTTTTCCATGCTTCTTTTCTGAACACCTTAGCATATCATAGTGGCTTCTAACATGTGATCACCAGACCAGCAACATCAGAATCGCCTGGGAACTTGTTCAAAATCCAATACTTAGGCCACGTTACAGAGTTACCCAATCAGTAAGTCTGGGGGTAGGGACTAGTAATCTATGCTTTAACAAGCCCACTGGGTGCTTCTGGCCACTCAGTAAAACTGGAGAAACTCTGGCATAAGTAAGGTAGTAATACAGCTCAGCTATGTTAAAGGGATCGAGAGAATAATTTATTTCTTCAGTACTTGACCAGAGCCATAAAATGACGACTAGCAGGGGCTGGCGTGTAAATGGCAGTGGGACTTCCCGTGAGAGAACATTAATGGGGCCAGAGAAGAGTCAGCTCATCTACCTGCTTCCTCTCGCAAGGACATCTTCTTTCCTATTTGAGAGGCTGTGGATCCAGCATGGTTCAACGTTGCCCTCTTGTTCGCATCTCCAAGTCTGGGTGTATCAGGAGATACTGAGGAATGATTCAGTAGAACTAGAAAGATATGGTAAGTGTTAGAGGGAAGGAAGGAGAGAGGGGCAGGGAGGCAGACACTGGACCAGAAGTCAGGAGACTAATTTCAGTCAAATAGGCAGCTCAGTTATTTCAGTCCTAGGAGAGATGCTCGGTCGGTAATGATGCCCCTTATAGTAGCAAACAAGGAACAAAACACGCACATCGTGAGGGTAGCCCTGGGACAAACGGCAAGTTTTGCTGCCAAGGGCCAGGGATCCGTTATCATAGTTAGCAAATTAAAAGCATCCCCCTGGGTTCCATATATTCATTATCATGAATCCATACCCTGCAAATACAGACAAATCAAGTCCCAGGACACCATGTTCTCATGTGTTGGCTTCTACTCATCTGTGACGTTATTTTCCAGGTGATGTGAAGACAACAAGCTTAGTGCAATTCTCTTACCAAGGTTGCTTCTAACTCTTGAATTTCCGGTTCACAGGAAGGAAACAGGATTCCAATAACTATTTTCTTCACTGCTTTTCTTTCACATCAGTGCAAACCTGTGTTTGAATACAGGCTCCTTTCCTTTCTGGCTGTGTTACTTAACCTTGCAGGATTTCAGGTTTCTCAGATGTAAGACGGGAATAATAGAATTACTATCAGCAGATTTTATATGATGCCGTGTTTGTACTACACCCAACATAAGGCATGGAACGTGCTACGTGCTCAGTTAGTAGAAGCTGCTTTCTGCAGATTAGTATTCACCACTGCAGCCTTGAAACACGGTCACCTGCTCCACCGATGTCAGGCGGGAGCTGCAGCCAGCCATCTGACTCACCGGAGAGCTTGTCTTCCCCACTCAGGCCCTCCAGGGACCGGAAAAAGCACCTGTGGACACAGCCAGGGGAACCGGGCTTTATGCCCTCAACGACGGCTGCTCATAAACGCAGACCACCCTGGTGCATTCACACACACACAGACTGAGACAACTTCCTTTCATCCAGACTGATGCAAATTCAAACGCTTCTCCTGGCCCGCAAGTGATTTTCAGTTTTGCTATGCATGGCTATCGAAGCTGCAAATACTTTGTGGTTATGTTCTTGTGGGCTTAACCAAACCGATGCAGTACTAACTCCGAGCAAGTTCAACAGCACGTTCCAAACTGGAGTTATCTGTGCCCCCAGTGAGACAGCACAAGCCTTGGATTGGTAACCCTTGAATGGGTTGTAGTGAAAAACCCCTGAGCTACATCCTGGCTGGACAGGGAGAGGCAGGGTTGCCAATACTTCTCGCAGTGTCTGGGTTAATGCCACTATTGGGGTGTAACACGCATAAGAAGAGCAGGTTAAATAGTTATCTGAAATAAGACCAGCCACTCCCCTCTGGGACTTCTTCAGCAGGCCGAGTGAGGGATCTGAGGTGCATGCTGAGATCAGAGGTGTCGTTGGCCTCACCCCGCTAATTGGAATTTTGCTGATGACAGCACTAATCAAGTGTTGTGTGAAAATTAAATGGAATGGGTCTCAGCGCCCTTCAGAGTATTGAATTCAAGCGGCAAGACAATAGCATTGTGGTGATTCCCTATTGTTGTGTAAGAAATGACAACGAACTCACCGGGGTTTGTACAACATGAATGCATTAGCTTAGAATTCTGGAGGTCAGAAAGCCAACACAGGTCTCACTTGGCTAAAGCCGAGGTGTTGCCAAAGCCGCATTGTGTTTTGTAGATTCAAGGGGAAATATGTTTCTTTAGCCGCAGAGGTTATTGGAAGAAGTTAGTTCCTTGAGGTTGTGGGGTGGAGGTCCCTGTTTCCGTGTTGGTTGTCACCAAAGAGACTTTCTCAGGTTCTAGACAGTGACTGCAATCCTCCGTTCGTGGTCCCTTTTCTCCATCTTCAAAGATGGCCACGGTAGGTCCAGTCCTTCGTATTCTACATCTCTCTCATGAACTCTCTAGCCTTACATTTCATATTTAAGGACCCTTGTCATTACATTGGCCCCAAGGAGACAGTCCAGGATAATCTCCCTATTTAATGTCACCTAATTAGCAATTTTAATTCCACCTGCCAATTTCCTTTTGCCCGTATAAAACGACACATTCCAGAATTCCAGGGGTAGAATGTGGACACGTAAAAATGTAAACTTGGCCAAGAATATATAGGACCAAGGGGTGGATTGTTGAAAGAGGCAGCTTACTGTGGTTCTGAATGTCCCTGCACATCATTGCTGAATGCAGCTCTGAACTAGCTAGTCATGTAGGTAGCTAAGTTGGTCAAGGTGACCACAACATGACTCCTTTACTGTTATCCAATCTCTAGATAAGGAGGGCTGGCTCAGCCCACATGCTGCCCCCCACGTGGAGCCACTGTCATCACTATATCACTCAGTGAGACTCAGGGACAAGGGAACTTGCCCTACTAACCTGCTACCTCTTCCCTTTGCTGTGTTGTAGCACTCGCTCTGATCCACTGAATTTTGTCTCCTTGCCGTATATGTGGAGCACTGACGAATGAATGTTTGTTTCCTAATCATTGCAGTGGACTGAATTGTGTCCCTAAAAAGACACGTCTAAGTCCTAACTCTAGCAACTATGAATGTGACCTTATTTGGACATAGTCTTTAAAGATGTAATTAAGTGAAGGATCTCACGATGAGATCATCCTGGATTTACGTTGGGTTCTAAATGCAATGACTGATGCCCTCATAGAAAGAGTCAGGAATATTTGAGCAACAGAAACATGGGAAAGAATTCCAGGCAAAAATGGAGGCAGAGACTGGTGTTACACGGCCACAAGTCAAAGAATAACAAGAGATACCAGAAGCTGGATGAAGCAGGCAAGGGTTCTCTCCCTACGAGCCCTTTGGAGGGAGAGAGGCCCTTTTGGTAACTTTTGAATTTCTACCCTACAGAACTGTGACAGAATAAGTTTCTTATGCTTAAGCGACAGATTTGTGATGATTTGTTATGACAGCCCCAGAAAACGAACATAGTTGTCTCCTTTGGAATCTTGTTATTGCTTACGCCATGAAGTTGAGGTACTTCCTCATAAAGAATACATACTTCTATATTGCCTACTGTTGTCTCTATTAGTCACTAAATGCAATATCCATGAGGAAAGGGGTTTTCTTTTAAATTATTTGTTTGATTTTTCTGTCCAATGTACCTACAAGAGGAAATGGTGGCTTTTTTAATGTTTTATAATGTGGTTCTTCAGGATACAGCATCATTCCGAATCTTGCCAAAATTCAACTAAAATTTTGAAATACTAGCATCTTGGTAATTAAGACCTGTTATAAAACAAGAATGCAAGAATATACACAAGGTTTGCCACAGCAAACATTGAAGTTATTCTCTCACACATCTTGGAACCATAGGTCTGAATAAACTATAATCCCTCAACACCATTTTTATTGGATCAACTGTACAATGATCTCATCTCACATCCACAAATACCAAACGAGTCATAACTAACTAGGGATTAAATACAAAAGGTTTCTCTTGGCACTAAGTTTGCAGCAGAATTCAACTTCACACTGTGTGTCTCTAGAAGAATAAAAGAACTTTCAGGGGAACACATTTCTGTAGGTTGACTCTCCATAAATCCCAGGATAATTGTTATTTTAAGAAGGTGAATACTTTTTCTAGACCCTGAAATGCTATTTCTGAATTTCCAAATTTTTAATAGTTAATTACCGAAATACACCTGGTAGAGTTTATGAGGAAGCCAACGTTTTTCAGCTTAGTATGGGTAAAAACAGATGAGAAAGTTATATTTATTTCTTTTAGGTATTTCCGTAAGAAGAACCAGGATTTCTGCTAATAAGACTGTGGCTAATATAATTTTCAATCCATCTTCTACTAGTGTGAATCCCTTCCAAATATTTACATATATACTGAATAATCTAGTTTCCTTAGCACTTTATATTAAGCATTGATAACTAGTAGTTGGCAAAAATTATTTAACACTATGACATTTATAAGTAATAAGACATGTATCATGGAATATACCGCTTCAAATAGGAGATAAACCTACGAAATACTTTAGGGAATAGTTTTCTCCAACATGGATGTGGAAAAATCATCTCCCCACATTCCACATGTGTTATATACCATATCTGTGCATGTAGATATGTTCATACCATTCCCTTTTATGTTTATATGTAACACATATACATACATGTAACACATGTAACACTTGATAGCTAAAAACTAAATATCACTTGTCTATCCTAATAATGATTAACAAATACAGAGATTGATTCCCTGTTTTTTCTTGAAACAAAGGAGCTTATTATTTTATTTATTTAACCTATATTTTCCTTTTAAAATTGCCTTTTGGGGCACCTCGGTGGCTCAGGTCATGATCTCACGGTTCGTGGGTTTGAGCCCTGCATCAGGCTCTGTGCTGACAGCTCAGAGCCTGGAGCCTGCTTCGGATTTTGTCTCCTTCTCTCTCTGCCCCTCCCCCACCCTCTCTCAAATATAAACATTAAAAAAAAATTAGGGGCGCCTGGGTGGCGCAGTCGGTTGAGCGTCCGACTTCAGCCAGGTCACGATCTCGTGGTCCGTGGGTTCGAGCCCCACGTCGGGCTCTGGGCTGATGGCTCAGGGCCTGGAGCCTGTTTCCGATTCTGTGTCTCCCTCTCTCTCTGCCCCTCCCCCGTTCATGCTCTGTCTCTCTCTGTCCCAAAAATAAATAAACGTTGAAAAAAAAAATTTAAAAAAAAAAAAAATTAAAGTTACCCTTTTTAAAGAATATATTTGCTATTATTATTGAACGTGTTTTGATTTATTGGAAAACATGTTTTTATTTATTGGAATTTACTGGAAACTCAATTCAATTTTTCTTTCATGGAGAAGAAAATTCATGGACACAAATAACTGAAAATCCCAGGGGTATCTTTTTTAAATTAAAATTTTATTTTAATTCCACTATAGTTAACATACAGTGTTATATTCATTTCATTGTACAATATGGCGATCCACAAACCATACATCACCCAGTGCTCATCAGAAGTGCCCCCCTTAATCCCCATCACCTGTTTCACCCATCCCTCCCACCCATCTCCCCTCTGGTAACCAACCATCAGTTTGTTCTCTGTAGTTAAAAGTCTGTTTCTTGGTTTGTCTCTCCAACCCCCCATTTGCTTGTTTGTTTTACTTCTGGAATTCTCCATATGAGTGAAATCATGGTATCTGTCTTTCTTTGACTGACTTATTTCACTTAGCATTATACTTTCTAGTTCCATCCATGTCGTTAAAATTGGCAAGATTTCATTTTTTTAATGGATGAATAATATTCAATCTGTGCACACTTGGGCTGCTTCCATTATTTGGCTATTGTAAATTATCAAAACTACAATGAGATATCTCTGCACACCTGTCAGAATGGCTAAACTCACAACAACCACAGGGAACAAGTGTTGGGGAGGAAAAAGGAACGCTGTTGGTGATGATGCAACCTGGTGCAGCCTCTGTGGAGAATAGTTTGGAGGGTCCTCAAAAGGTTAAAAATAGAACTACCCTATGATACAGTAATCGCACCACTGGGTTTCTACCCAAAGAATATAAAAACACTAATTCAAGGGATACATGCATCCCTATGTTTATAGCGGCGTTATTTACAATTCCCAGGGGTATCTCGATCCAGGCTATTGCTTAAGCCAGAGGCTCATTGTGTCTCCAGGTCAGGCCCCTCTCCACACCTCAACTCTCTTTCTCATGTAGTAACAAGTGAAAGGATGATACTTTTTACAGTTCTGAGTCTGTATTTTCTCAGGTTTAACTTTAATTTTAATAGCAAGAAAATGCATCTCTTCAAAAAGTCTAAGCATCATTATATTTCATTTTTTCTGATGTGGTTACTTGTACATAAATAGCAAGTGTGCCCAGAAAACTTAAACGTTTTGATTGTATACACACAAATCTCCTACCCAACCTGGAGGCAGAGGCAGGTATCAACCTTAACCACAGGAGGTGGCCTGAAATTTGAGGGTGGAGTTGATCCTAGAGGAAAATCAGTGCATGTTAAGTAGAAGCCAGGTGAATAGATGTTATGGTTCCCAAAACAACCACCATCCAGTAATCTTTATCACACAAAATGGATGTTGAGTCTCCACACACATTTAATTTTATGTTTTGCCTTGACAACATGAAGATTTTTGTGTAGATTTTATATCTGCCGATCTTAGATGACTTAGGGACTTCCTAATTGTCTCTATCATCTTGGATTTGTCAATATTGGCCTACTACACTGTTAAACTTTTCTCATGTATATGTAGCTCTGCATGTCTGTGTAATGGGGGTGGAGGAATGTTTTATGTACTGTGTATGTGTGTGTGTGTGTGTGTGTGTATATGTATATAAATATATATAAAATAGGCATATGTAATATATATAGAATATATATGCATTTCTATAGTGTGCATAAGGCAAATAAAATGGTGGGACATATTCTTACATATAAGGATCATTCTGTCCATTTTGGACTTGAAGAGGAGATTCATTTTCAGGTTGTATACCAATAAAAGTAATTCTATGTGGTGAGGTGAACATTGATTATACTGTGCAATGTTTGCAACACAAAGAGATAAAGATACAGAGCAAACTGTAGCCATTCTTAGGTAAAGAAGTAATCAACAAGTATTTTGCTGCAGATGCTAACAGAAAACTTCCAAAATAACAATTCAGAACAGGCTCCTTAATTAAAGAAATTAAGCTATATCATTAACATACTCCAGGAATATCTGAATTGATGGATAAAGTCCTTAAAACAACATAGAAAGGTACTTTAATCTCAGTGCAAATAAATTTGGACAGAAAGGAACAACAGGATCTAAGGATAAAGCAACTAGGAAAGGTCATGACAATTCTGTTAGCTACACAAACTAAGTATAACCACCAGATCCTTGGAGGGGAGTACCTACAAAGTTAATTTAGGAGATCCCATGACTTCTTTTTCTGTGCCTTCCCCGCTATTTCCACCGCACATGGACTTTTGCTGAGCACATCTCCTCCCGAGGCCCACCAGCAGTCTTCAGAATGGGCCTTGGAGCTCCATCACCACGCCAGGGACCTGTGAGGGAGTGGACACAGATTTTAGAATCTCAGAACCTCAGCTTTCTTCCAAGTATCTCTCCCCAACAGCCACTTGTCTCTTCTACTGCACACACTTAGATTCATCTCAGAAAATTAGATTTCAAGTAGATTTCACTTGTTTTCCCCAAACTTCACCAGAAGCAAATGAGCCCATGCACTTGTTTACTTCATATGGAATACCATCCCTCTCTAGGTAATGATTTCTTTTTTCTGAACTCGTATGAATCATCATTTTCCAGGAAGAAGCAATGACATGAATCTACTAACTTTCAGCGTTTAAGAGAGTCGCCACTATAGACTTCTTTGTTGACCATTTGATTTGACCGTAGGCTTCATGAGGACAGCTGTTACACTGTGTGTCTTGCCACCTTTATAAACCCCATCTACACTGTGTCTGAAAGATAGATTGGCTATCTCAACATTTATTCCAGATTGCTTCCAGTTTTCCCTCTTGTATTGCTAAACATCTACATTTTCCTGAATCTCTTGTAGCTAGAGCTCCAGATAATCTTTAGATGCTGGAAAATAAATGTGCTTAAGTAAGACCTAAATTTGGAGCTGATTTCAGAGGAGGAAGAATGCCAACAACACATTATAGAGCTGGCAGTCATAGGGTGACTTGTATCCCCAGCTTACAGCTAAGGTGGGTGATCATGGAGGCAGCGATGAAACCGTGTCATTGAACTCTGTCTCTTCCTGACACCTTCTGTGGAGAACTCATTCCTTAGTCAGGCCGTTCTGTGGTAATCCACCAGAGGTCACTCCTATACATCCAACATGGAGTTTGCCCCCCGAGTCCTTCTAAGTCATCCGATTCCTTATATTATATACCTTTCTGTTATTTGTCTATTTTTTGATATCTACAATCAAACTGTGAGTATTCAGTAAATGTTTGTTGAACCAATCCATAAACAAATTAAAGAGTAGATATTATGTGACCTTAAATGATTTTTGTCTATAATAGATGATATTACCTTTCACCCTTTATAAAATTATGTCTTAATATTCTTCTGTTCTCAGTAAATTATATGTTATGAACATATGCAAAATAAGTAATGGGATAGTTCGCTCCTTCTGAAAATTCATATTGCCCAATCACAGAAAAAAACTGAATACTTTTTAATCTAGTTTTGAAAAAAATACACTGACACTTCCTCTGCAACCATTAAAAATAAAAACTAAAATGGATTTTTTTCTTCAAGTGCATTACATGCTAATAAGCAAAAAGCAGATAAGACAAATCTAATAAAAAGAATAAAAAAGGCATTCCTCCTATGGTACAAGCTAAGCTAATAAGCAGTGACTCATTCAAATATAAAGACTAGAAAACACTAAAACTCAGATAATTATCTGGAGAAAAGGACACATTTGGGTTTTTAAATTTTGTAAATCCCAATTTTCTCTTTTTTTCCTATTTGTATACTGAGCCAAAGGACATAGTTCTAATTATGAAATGCTCATTAATATGGGTAAAAAAACATTCCAGCTACGTCTGCCCAAATCATGCCAAATAAACAGTTTCTTTGGGAGAAATTGAATTAATTCTATCCGGCTTAAGGTAGGATAATTAATTTTAACTGGCTTAAGGCAAAATTATTCTTGTAATACAGACTCAGCCGGCTAATTATTTCTCCATATGCTACCGTTCTCCCCACACCTGCCTCACCTTGGCACAGAAGACCTCTCACATTTCCCTGCCCTTCTCCATGTTGTCAAGGACATGCCACCAAAACAGGCACCGACTTGCCTCCAGGGCAGAGAACCACGTTTTCAAGCATTAGAGCAGATTAGAAAATAAATTTCATTTGTGATATTTATTTAAATTAACTATGAGGTATACAAAACATCCTTGAAAGTAATTTGAAATTAACATTAACAAAAGATATTTACCTTAATCCCTAAAGTTATACACACACACACACACACACACACACACACACACACACACTTCAAATCAGAAATAACCTAAAGTCATTTATAGGTATTACAAAAGATATAATATATTTTTGGAACATTCTTTGTTGACTCGAAGATTTCCAAGTTTAGTGAAAATAAAAATCACCTAGCTATTTTTTCTTTCTTTCTTTCTTTTTTTCTTTCTTTCTTTTTTTCTTTCTTTCTTTCTTTCTTTCTTTCTTTCTTTCTTTCTTTCTTTCTTTCTTTCTTTCTTTCTTTCTTTCTTTCTTTCTTTTTCTTTTTTTAAGAGATTTTGGCCGAATCTATCAACATTTTATTTTTATTTATTGTTTCGCTGTTAAAACAATTTTTTAAAGTTTTTATTAAAATTCCACCTAGATAACCTACAATGTAATTAGTTTCAGGTGTATAATATAGTGATTCAACATTTCCGTCCAGCACCCAGTGCTCATCACAATTGCACTCCTTAATCCCCATCATCAACTTAACTGGTCCTCCCACCCACCTCCCTTCTGTTAACCATCAGTTTGTTCTCTGTAGTTAACAGTCTGTTTCTTGGTTTGCCTCTCTTTTTTTCCCATTTGCTCATTTGTTTTGTTTCTTAAATTACACATATGAGTGAAATCATATGGTATTTGTCTTTCTCTGACGGATTTATTGCATTTAGCATAATGCTCTCTACCTCCATCCATGTCATTGCAAATGGCAAGATTTTGTTCTTTTTTTAAATGTTTATTTATTTATTTTGAGAGAGAGCGAGCACATGCATGAGAGCAGGGAAGGGGCAGAGAGAGAGAGAGGGGGGGAGAGAGAATCCCAAGCAAGCTCCATGCTGTCACCGCAGAACCCCATGTGGGACTCGATTCCACAAACAATGAGATCATGATCTGAGCTGAAATCCAGAGTTGGATACTTAACCAACCGAGCTACCCAAGTGCCCAAAAATTTCATTCCTCTTGGTGGCTGAGTAATATCCCTGTGTGTGCGTGTGTGTGTGTGTGTGTGTGTGTGTGTCTACAGCACATCTTCCTTATCCATTCATCAGTGGACACCTAATTACTCTTTAAAAAATATATACACTCCTACTTGTCAAGTTGCATGCCTATTAATTCAGAATTTTTATTTTCAGAAAGCACCCTATGTGGTACAGTAGGACCATGATTCAATTGTTCAAGAAACATTGATTTAGGAGACAAGAACATCTAGTTTACTTTTAAATTCCTTCTCTCCACCGTGTGAATTTAACTGAACATACATGGCATAACATGATTTCAGAATGCTAGAAAAGGAGCTGAATGTGAAATATGAATGTAATTTGCAATTATTCTTTCTTGATTGACTTTCTATTCACTTTACACTAAAATAGAACCACCTTTACACACACACACACACACACACACACACACGTACAAGAAAGTATATAATGGAGAATTAAAGTTGGTTAAAAAGCAAAGAGATGATTTTTGTTAGTTACTGATATATTGATGCTTCCTGTCTTCTGTTTTCCTAGAATTTAAAGAGAATTAGAAAGGCTGCCAAATGCTGTGGGAATTTAAATACCATTAAATTAAGCACAATAAAATGATAGGGAAACACAAAGTGATGGGCAGTGGAAGAGAAATAAGAAATGAAAATGCTCTCAATTACGTCAACAAACATATTAAATTTAACTGTGTGAATTAAAAAGAAATAAATCCAGCAAGTGGAAAGAGTACACTAAGCGGGATCAGGAGCCAACAGCTATTTTTGTGAAAATAAACTGAAATTCTAAAGAAATATTACATTATCCTCATGAACCCAAATTAGTGCTTTATTTAAACCTAGTAGCTAAGCTTTGGAAAACATAAGATAATGGGATTTTGGTGCTGGAAGAATCTCAGCTAGAATCTCCAGATTCTTTTCTTAAAAATGAGGAAACTAAAGCACAAGGAGGATTATTTGGTCAAAATATCGAGTATGAACCAGGATAAGAATTTTATTCTTTCTAAACACTGGTCCTAGTTTCCTGTTATGGACGTACTGAATCACACATTTAGCAGTTACCACTTTCATTGGATAATAATGTGGATGATCTTTGGAGTCTTTGTTTTAAAGGCACTAATTCATTCATCAGGACTCTGCTCTCAGACCTACTCACCTTGCCAAAGCAACACCCCCAAATATTATCGCATTTGCAATAAAGTTTCAGCATATGAACTTTGGAGGGACACAGACATTTAGTAGATCTCAATATTCCCAAAAGTCAGCTACAGATTCAGTGGAGTCCCTACCAAAAAACCAATTGCATTTTTTGCAGAAATGGAAAAGCTGATCTTCAAATTCATACGGAATTTTAATTGGCTCGAAATAAACAAAATTATATTGAAAAAGAAGAACAAAGCTGGGAGAGCCATATGTCTTGATTTCAAAATTTACTACAAAGATACAGCAATCAAAAGAATGTGGTACTGGCATAATGGTAACTACGTAAACTAACGGAATGAAATCGAGCCTCCAGAAATAAGTCCATAGCTCTATAAACTACTGATTTGCAACAAAGGTGCGAGCACCATTCACTAGGAGACAAAAAGTCTCTTCAATAAATAGTGTGGGAGCAACTGATTCACGTGTCAAATTATGCAGTTGGATTCCTATCTTATACTATATATATAAATTAACTGAAAACAGGTAAAACTATGAAAGTCTTTTTTTATTCTTCAATTTTTTATTTTATTGTTTTTTACTTTTAACTGTCTTACAAATTTACAAATATAATTTATTGTCACTTTCTTACACCATACACAAAAATAAAAGTCTTAGAAGAAAACATAGGGGCTAAATCTTCATGCCTTGGATTTAGCAATGGATTCTTAGAAAAGAAACTTTAAAAGCACAAACAGCAAAAGAAAACTAGATGCATTGGATTTTATCAAAATTAAAAACTTTGTACATCAGAAGACATTCCCAAGAAAGTGAAAAGACAACCTAAATGGTACAAAGGGTTGGGAAATCATATATCTGATAAGGGTTTAATATCCAGAATACATAGAGAACTCTTACAACTCAGCAACAGAAAGGGAAACAACCTTATGTTTAAAAAAGGGGACGATGGGGGGGAGAGGCAAAGAATTTGAACAGACATTTCTCCAAAAAGGATATAGAAGCACACAGAAAGATTTTTAACATCATTAATCATGAGGGAAATGCAAAGCAAAACCACCATAAGATACCACACTACACAGCCATTTGCATGAGTATAATTTTAAAAAGACAAAACCAAAACCAATGTTTCTGAGGTTATGGAGAGCTCGGAACTCTCATACACTGTGACAGGAATGTCATGGCTAAGCCACTGTGGGGAGCTGATTCCTCCAAGCATTGAATATGGAACTACCATAGGACCCTGAAATTCTACTCCTAGATACATGCCTGAAGTAACTGAAAACAGGTACTCAAATAAACAGATGTACATACATGTTTATAATAACATTGTTCAAAAGAGCCAAATGATGAAAACAACCCAGGTGTCCATCAGCACATAAATGGATGAACAAATTGTTGTATTTCCATGGAATCAAATACTATGCGACCAAAAAGGAGAATGAAGAACTGATGTACACACGAACCTTGAAATCTTATGTATGTTAAAAAAGCCAGACACAAAATGTTACATGTTGTATGATCCCATGAAATATCTAGATGGGTAAATCCATAGAAACAGAACGCAGACTTGCTGTTGCCAGAAGATTTGGGGAGCGGGGAATAGGAGTTACTAATGCTTACTGGATTTCTCCTGAGGATGGTGAAAATGTTTTGGAATCAGTTACAGGTGGTAGGTGTACAATATTGTGAATGCATTAAATGCCACTAAGTTATTCACTTCAAAATGGCTAATTTTATGGAGGTGCCTGGGTGACTCAGTTAGTTAAGCGTCTGACCCTTGATCTCAGCTCAGTTCTTGATCCCAGGGTCATGAGTTCAAAAACAAACAAACAAAAAAGAGAATATTATGTAATATAACTTGACTTTGAGAAAAAGGAAAAGAAAAAAGAACAAAATAGTGAGTGTCTCAGGCCTACGGGTTTTTCCCCTCAACTTGTAGTTTTATTTTTTTATTTGTATTTTAGCTTTAGTTTTAAGGAAATATTATAACCATAGTGTTTTTTTCATTTTAAATAAGAAGCTAAATATTATTTCCTATCATTGCTTTAAATCAAGCTAATATAAATCAACTGATAACAGCTATGTGAAATGCCAATCATTTTGTAATAATATAGTGGATTATTAGTAGTATGCTAGGCATATCAACAGAAAATGATATAATTTCATATCTGAATGTCACAATTTATATTATAAAATTTCATGAAGTTCTAAATCTAGAATATATAAGTGACCTAAAGTGTCAAAATTTACATCTTGGTTTTAATTGGCTGTGGGGTAAAATATCATTGATCTGGTATACATGAAGCAAATTTTAAAGGATATTATAAGCCTGCAACGATCTTATAGACCTCATTGCCCTCTAACATAGAATAAAAAAGACAGTGTAAGAATTAAAGATAAATCAAAATATACAATGAAATTTAATGGAAATGGAACATATGTTTATTTATTTGGGTTGGGTTGGGATTTACTATTCATAATTTTAATTTAATAATCTATGACAGCATTTGTTTTTTTTATAAGAAAAAGTGAAACTCCACCCAGTGATAATATAGTCCTAGAAATAATGCTTCACATGTACAAAATCTTATTTGTGTATCTTTTCTCCAGTGAATAATCACAAAACAACAAAAAATAAAACTTTCACTTTTGAGTTTATTTATAAAAATCAATTCATTGTCTGCATTTACATGTGCGTTTGAATGCATGAATGCATGTGAGTATTTCAGGGTGAGTGAGGGCAGTCATTATATTAGAGAAAATGCCACCCTCTTTTGTAGTATATTGATTTATTTTAAATCAGTGTGAACTTTCACTAGATACCTCTTTATGACATTAACAAATGGTACTTAAGCATCTGTCTCTGCTAACTTCAGAAATTCTTGGAGAAAAGAACATTGTCCTGGTCAACCCACACAATCTAATTCACTTTTGCTAAAATGTATACAAAATCACGGATGTGTTTCTAAGTTTTATGAAATCACTGAATTATCAATTCATGAAAGACACTCATGTGTAGCTGTGTTTTGCTACAACTAAGACATTCTTCAAAATGAATTATTTTCATTTTTATATACCAAAATATATTTCACATACAAAAGGGTTAAAAATTTCCATATCTCTAAAGTCTCTACAGTAATATAAACTTTTACTAATCACTGTATTAGAAATTAAAATTTCTAGTGTACCACAGAAAGCAAAGCTATTCAAGAATGGTTAAAGAAAAATGTGAAATAACCCTGTCTATTAACATCAAATTATGCTATTTTATATTTAAAATTATTATTTTACAACAGCATATATTTATTCTTAAATTATTCAATAATTGTATGAGCAATGAAGGTTTTAAAAGAAAAATAATGAGTGAAGAAGTTAACAAAGCCATAGGTTTGCCTGATAAACCTCTGAGTGAAAATAAAACATTTCTGAGGATAAAGTTACTAAGCAAAATAAATATAATGTCATTCCTATTCAAGAAATGGACACTGTCAGTAATGTAAATTCATTAGGAATTGACTTTGATGGCCTTTCTACTCTTAGATTAATTCATCATTTTCCTGAGACACATCAATTACCACTCTGTCACATTAGCTTTCTGAAAATGACCCACTGTGTGACCTGAAGGAAGAGAGTCAGTTGCCAGAATGATTTAAGAAAACAAGCCTCCAAAAAGCTCCACAAAAGGCATGTTGACTAGTTCATGGGGCTTTACCCCATAGAATACTGACCACTTTTTCCAATAACTTTTCACTTCAAAACGTGTTATTGGGAATGGAGAATACAAACACTGCATATCTACAGAATCAAGGCTTTCCAAGTACAAAACTCCCTGTCATTGAATAAAGTAGGTAAAGCAAACGAGCATTTAAAGGTATCATTTTTAGAAAAATGGTTGGGAATTACAACGCTACTTTTCTCCATTACAGCAAAATCAGGACATATTTTGATAAATATTAGCCTATATGTGTTTGCTCCCATTTTGGTTATTCTGTTATGTCCTCTCACTTTATAGTCAGCACAAATTCCACTTTTCCCTTCTTGTTCCCTCATTTGTCTTCTCTTGTCCTCTCTTCTCTCCTCTCCTCTCTGTCCTCCTAAAAGTTCCTGGAAACGAACAAAGCGAGGAAGAGAGGTGGAAGTAAAAGCTCAAAAAGAGATTAGATTTGGTGAAGTCCTTCAAGTTTTTTCTTTTTCTTTTCCCCAAGCCCTGAAGATGTTATTTTCTTAACCTCACGGTTTATGGGTTGTCTGGAAACTTACTTCTCTCTGTGTCTCTCGTAGGCATGGTCCCATCTCTCGTATATCATATTGATTAGTAATTTTGCAATGTATTCATTAAAAGTTCAGGTGTGCTGCTGTTTTTGTTTTTTAATTGTAAAAAATTGATGCACACATAGCCTTAACATAGGACAGGAAAACAACCACAATATGGACATTCATGTGATGAGATCATCTGTGTTGAGGAGAATCTTTGTCTTTAAATTAACAGTGCAATTTAAAATTAAAAGATGTTTTCTTTAAAAATCTATTCCCTGTAATACTGAAGCCAAAATATGCAAAAATGTAGGCAAAATATAGCACTCTATATATTTCAAATATATATGCAAAATTCTTCCCCTCTTGTATAATAAGGATTTATACAAAAAAATCATCAAACAATGAGAATGTTACAGTTCAAGAAATTAACACAATTTATCGATATGGAGATTTCTATGAATACCCGGTAGTTTTGTGTCTGTCACAGACATTTATTAAATGCAATAGATATAAATATAACGTAGTAAGAGAACTTACACCTCTTTTAGAGACTGATAACTGAGTGGTTACTGTTTTATCACTTACATGCCAACACTTATTTCCACTATCTCCCTCATATACAGTATTTATATCCATATAGATATATGTTACTTCTATACGATAATTATATACCTATATACACATGATACTCCTATATGGAACTTACATGCATAGTTTATATACATATAAATTAGGTTTTATTAAAATAATATTAAAATTACAATTTAGTTTCATGTTATAATAAAATCTGCACTATTCTCTGGACTTAGGCATGTTCTATATGCAGCTTTGATCCGTTTGGCATTTGGGGACACAATCTTGATCCCAGTGGGGATCTCTGTGGCACCAAGGATTTTGACCTGCAGCTGTTCTATGATAATTATTTTGGTTCATGTAGGGAGTCTGAATTCTTAATGAAGAATAAGAATCACTAGCACCTCTTCCTGGTCGTCAAGATAATATATACTTGAGGAATAGTTTTCTGATGGATGAACACACCCACTGGGTTGGTTAGGCCTTCCAGAATCTTCTCAGTTTCCAAGTTGTGTTTAGTTCTAAGTGAAGAACCGCACTTGTCTCAAAGACTCCAGGGACGGACTCTGTGCCCTGTTGACAGGACATGCCGATTGGTATATACCAATCGTATATACCAATATATATACCAACCGTATATACCAATGCCAGTTCCAAACAGTCCCCAATCAACTCTTGTATTTCCTAACTGACATACTTTATGTTTTAACATTTTGAGGTAACCACATAGGAATCAAAATGAAATAGGATTAATTACTTCGCCTGTATTCCCATTATACTTTACTCTTAGCAATCAACATGATGTCCTATTGATAATGATTTATGTATTTATATAGACTTTAAGCCCATTCTGGGCAGGGATAATGATTCGTTCATCTTCACATCACCCACAGAGTATAATATAAATGCTTGTTAGTTCAGGTGAGTCAAACTTACCCAGGTATTTTGATGATCAAACTTGTTTCATAACTGAAATAATTCTGTGTTTCCACAAGTAGAAACACATAAAAACATCTCTACAGATGTTATGTATATCGGAACCACTATTAAGGCTGGTTTCATACAACATTTTGCTGTAACAAAATGGATATTTGCACTTGCAAGTCACAAAACACTAATGCAATTTAATCTTGTATTTGCAATTAATCTCTAGAATCACAAGAAATAAGGAAAGGTGAAATGGAATTCAACTTTTCTGGCCATCTTTAGCTTTTAGAGCTCATATGAGTATGAACTACTTATATAACTAAAAGATATGAGCTTATCAAACTCACTTTTAATTCACTGGTAAAGAAATGGAATGAAAAGACAGAAGAGTGCATTAAGATACTATATGTACTAGGGGCACCTTAGTGGCTCAGTCCATTAAGCGTCCGACTTCGGCTCAGGTCATGATCTCGCGGTTTGTGAGTTTGAGCCCTGGGTTGGGCTCTGTGCTAACAGCTCAGAGCCTGGAGTCTGCTTCGGATTCTGTGTCTCCCTCTCTCTCTGCCCCTCCCCTGCTCATGCTCTGTCTCTCTCTGTCTCAAAAATAAATAAAACATTAACAATTTTTTTTTAAATAAAAAAAGATACTATATGTACTTTAATGGAAGAAATAGAAACAAGATGTAAATGTTTTGCAGCATGTTGACACTAAAACACACAAATTGCAACTGCCATTAAGAGATTATTTTTAAAATCTAAAAACAATTTATTTTAAAGCAATCCCATCTATAGCAGTAATTATGTCTACTGACTTTAGGATAAAAGAATTCCAAGACAACCTAAATTTCTCAAAGCCAGATTTTGAATTTAAATCTAGTTTTAACATTTATGTTATAGGCTACAAAAGCTATTTGAAACATGATGCATTGTATTGACTCAAAAACAATTTTTCTGAGACTAAAAAAGAACCAGAGAAGAGTAAACGGAATTGAAACTAAATTGAAACGTTTATGCAGATCCTTACTAAAGTTACCGACAAATGCCTATTACACAGTTGTTCAAACTAACGGAGAAATAGACTTACTTAAAAATAAGATCAATTGCTTGAAAAACACTGGGGCAAAACTGTAAAAGGAAATGAAAAATACAAAGGTCCATCCTTTCATTTTCTCTTCCTTTTGGAAAAGCTTGAAAGTGTTGGATTTGTCACAGTTGTAACATTTTCTTTTTTTTAATATTTTATTTATTTTTTATTTTTTTAACGTTTATTCATTTTCTTGAGAGACAGAAAGAGAGACAGAGCAAGAGTGGAGGAGGGACAGAGAGAGAGGGAGACACAGAATCCGAAGCAAGCTGCAGGCTCTGAACTGACAGCACAGAGCCTGATGCGGGGCTCGAACTCACAAACCGTGAGATCATGACCTGAGCCGAAGTCAGACGCTTAACCGACTGAGCCACCCAGGCACCCTAATAGTGTAACATTTTCATACAAAATCTGTTACACTGTTTCCATATGCATGAACAAATTATTCTACTTGCAATGAGAAAAAGAGCAAGCGTTAGATGTTAAATAGTACAAAAGAAATATTCAGACTTGGAGGTGGACAAAAGTTAAGGCAGCGTGAGGGAGGCAACTTACAGTGAGTGAGAACATTTGCTTCCAAGAAACCCTGATACCTTGTTTTTTTCCTGCAGTTCAATTTGTGAGGTCTTGAAGTCAGGACCTGGAGAGTTTGCACTTAATACATTTCTCCTCTCCAGAAGCTCTTCCATTTCTTCCACTTGGGCCTTTAGCCTTCTATTTTCTCTTTCCAGTCCTTGTTTTTCTGTTTCAAGTACTTCCCTCTTGTCCCGCTCCAAGATATTTTCAGCTTGCAATCTCTCTAGCTAAATACAGAAAACACAAAGAAGCAACATGTAGCATTTGTAATTATCAAAAGGCAAGGCACCCAGCAAACAAGCTCCCGCTAAGAAAGGTTCACAGACACATAGATTTATATAATTTTTAAAAAGAACACTGTATTTGTCTGAAAAGTTGTGAACAACACGAAGATCCTAAGACCAGGCCATGCCCTAGATAAATGCAGTCTTCCTCTTGGTTCATGAGACTATTTCTATAATCGTACAGACCATATTTGTCAAATAAATATGTCAAATGAAAAATGATAATATTCTGGTGATCATCTCCACTTAAATGATGAACATTATCCATTGGGAAGGCACGAAATAATTTCTTGGGTAATTTTGGTTGGATGGATATAGTTCATGTATTCATTCACTTATTATTTATTTACTCTACCTTTATTTATTTATTTACCATACCTTTCAAGTTCCACATATTATACTAGTCACTGAGGACAAAGACAAGCGAGTGAAACAAAATAGTATAATCCATACTTAAAGTACTATAAAATATAGTCAAGCACACATGAGTGAGTGGCTAATTGGATTTCCAGAGAATTAGAGGTTGACAACCATGGCCAGGGGGCCACATCTGACCCATCTCTTTTAGTATACCCCATGATAATAGTTTTTCATTTTTTTATAGTTGAAAACAATTAAAAAAGAATACTACTTCAGGCACACTGACATTATACAGAATTCAAATTTCAGTGTCAAAAAAATAAAGTTGTATTGGAATGCAGTCATGTTCATTCATTGACATATTGCTTATGATTATTGTCACACTAACAATGGCAGAGTTGAACTGTTGAGACAGAGGCTGTATGACCAGCAAAGCCTAGATTATTTACTATCTGGCCCTTTAGGGACAAAGTCTGCTCACTTCCAATTCTGTCCCATGATTCTCAACCACGGCTGCACATGAGATTGCCTTAGGGAGATGTTGGTAATTACTGGTGAACAAGAATCCACCTCTAGGAGCTTTGATTTATTGAACTTAGGGTAATTTTAATGTCTCTCTCCCTTGGTCAGTTTCGTTGTTTTAATATTTTTCTATTTAGATTTTAAAGAGGCAATATCAAATGTGTTTATTTCATTCAGTTTCATTATGTTTAAATATTTGCTCGTTATTATAATGACATTAAATTATAATTGCCTGCTATGATTATTTTTTTTTTCTTGTTCTGGATGTTGTAAGTAGAAATGATTAGTAGCTTTTTTAGTTCTAAATTCTAATCCTGAGCTCTGAATTCTAATCTTGACTTCACCATTTATTCTGTGGGTAAATTCGGTCAGGCAACTTAATCTCCCCATGTGGACAATTTATTCTCTAATGTAACAGGGTCTGTGAGAAGTAAAATTAATTAAATTGACAGGAAAACACTTTGCATAGCAATGTTCTACTTAGAGAAAAAAGACTGTGGTCATATAATTTTGGGGAAATAATTATATACGTATTTCTCTCATAATTTGAGCATATGTATATCCAAACGTCAAAGTAATTTTATGGCATACATCTGTATGGTGAAGCCACACTTCACAGTAGAAAAAAAAGTAGAACCTAGTCCTGATTCTGTCACTTATCATTTTTTGGCTGATTCTGAATAAAACATTTCCTCTTTTTGTTCCTTTTTTAAAAATAAAATTCGGATGAGAACACCAGACCCACCAAATCCGTGGAATTATAAGGGCTGAATGAAATCAGTTATTTGAAATGCCTTGTAAACTATGTAACATGATTAAAATGTGAGACATTTTTAAACTGTTAAGGATAGAAATGGGAAATTATTCATTTTTACATAGTTTTAAACGGCTTGATTGCAAAGTACTGATTAGTATTATAATATTATAAAGTATTTTTCATGACATTTTAAATTCTAAAAGAGAGATCAACTTAAGGAAAATGTTAGACTTCAAAAATATCTTTGGAAATGAATTTGCATTAAAAAATTTCTAAAACACCCTTTTTCATATACACATAATTATACCATTATTATAGAAAATAGTCTGTTCCCAAATCAAAGAGATGTTCTGGCTTCTAAAAAACAGGAAACAAAAATTACATTCTTGAGACTGGACCTTGTGTATCAACTAAATATCATAAACTAAGGGACCAAATTTTAGACGATGTAGTTAAACATGTGGAGTATCTATTGGGGGATTTAAGGTGAAAACAGTATTTCAAAATCCAATTACCAACATGACATTTCTTTAATTATTAAGGTTCATGCTTAAACTTTTTGACTATCATCATGTCACTTATGAGAATTAAAATAATAAAGCTGTAAGAAAAAATCATTAACTTAGTGATGAAAATTAATTTTAGGGGCGCCTGAATGGCTCAGTTGGTTAAGCATCCAACTTCAGCTCAGGTCATGATCTCATGGTTTGTGGGTTCAAGCCTCCATGCTTACAGTGTAGAGCTTGGGATCCATACCTGAGATTCTCTCTCTCCCTCTCTCTTTGCCCCTCCCTGACTCATGCTTTCTCTCTCTCTCAAAGTAAATAAATAAAATTTTTTTAAAAAAAATTTTAAAAAGAAAAATTTATTTGGGTAAAAAATATATAGTTTGGCCAAGGGGATATATAATATGATGGTATGTCAGGGTATTATGAAACCGTAGGCATTTAAAAGAAATTGATGAAGTCCATTTTATTACTAATAACAGATAACAGATAGAACTAAGGTTTTAAAAAAGTAATAGATTGTTTGATTGAATAAACTCTAAATCTTTAAAAAAAAAATAAAGGAATGATTTTACCAGTCATAACAACAAATCTTAAATAATCACGTCTGATTATTTGTTATTTGCAGCCTATTAACACAGTGTGATTATATGATAAATTTATGTATACAAGACACAGCAAAAAAGTAAAGGTTATGTGGAAATTGGAACATCACAAATATTATAAGCAGTTTAAAATTTGTTTTAAACATTTCTTTATTTTTGAGAGAGACAGAGTGTGAGCAGGAGAGGGGCAGAGAGAGAGGGAGACACAGAATCGGAAGCAGGCTCCAGGCTCTGAGCTGTCAACACAGAGCCCGATGCAGGGCTCAAACTCGCAGACTTCAAGATCATGACCTGAGCCAAAGTCGGATGCTTAAGCGACTGAGCCACCCAGGTGCCTGATATTATAAGCAGTTTTATTTCTGTTTTCATTTCACAAAATTTTTTCTTATCAAATTATTCTTTTCCAAGAATCATATGAAAATCTACCACATTAAAAGCCATTCAACTAAATGCAAGTTAAAAAGACAAAATAAACATCAGGTACTATTTTAAGCCCTCAGATTTATGGTAAGCAATTCCAAGAATCACCAAATTGAATGCAATTCCATTGATTTGCTTCTACTGATCAAGAGAACATCTTAAAATATTTTAATTCTAACTCTAAAATTCTATGAATTTTAACTAATCATGGGTACTATTGTTAAATTTCAGGTAATATGAAAAATTATTGAAAAAATGTTTTCTAAAAATTTTAAGGTAAAAATATGTTCTCTTCAGAGTAACCAATAAAATATTTGTTGCTTTAATGATTTCCAATGTTATACATATTAAGGACCAAGAAAAATATATAAATACCCAACTGTTCAGGTGTTCAACAATTATTGAGTATCTATTATGTAAGAGGCAATGAATATTCTATTTCCAAAATACAAATAAACACATAGGTATAAATTGGGTAGAGATTCACGGAGGAGGAAACAACCTGTGCTCTGAGAAAGGCCTGTGATAAATTGGGCAATCTGAGGTTATTTGAATGAATAGTATATAAGCTGAAATCTGAAGTTTAAGAAAGCAAAGAGTCAGAATCAAGGCAAGAGTGTTCCAATAGAGGAAGCAGGAAATAGGTTTGAGCATTATAAGAGGCAAGTGTTCAATCACGGTGTGGGGTAGAGTAGGATATAAAAGGAATCTGGACAAGCAGGCAGTGGTTCTTGAAAGTAAGTGTGAACACAACAATCATTTGAGTTGCTTGTGGAAAATGTAATATTGTGATTATCCTTAAAGATAGAATACGGGGTCATTTATAAACATTTACACCTACTCACTCGATATTCACCAATTATTAGTGCTTGACAATTTTGAGAAGACATCAAAGATCCCAATCAATGCAATAACTAGAATGTAGGTTTATGAAACCAGAGCTGTGCCATTTTGTTCATGAGACTGGGACTTGACACAAGCTACGTAAGTGATCTATGAGGAGAAAGTACACAATGGTAGTCTCTAGGAAACAGCATTCCTATATTTCAATCACAACAATTACACACAAAACAAAATTAAGAAAGCATCCTAGAAGAACCAGTCATTTAGCCTACAGTACGTAACACCAGGAGGATTTCTCAGCTTTACTCTTAAGTCATTTCTCAGCATAGTTCCACTGCATTTTGTGACAGGTGAACGCAGTGACGTAAAGACAAGACTTACGGCAAAATGACCTAGAGTTGGGTCCCAATTCTCTTAATCTTGAAAGCCTCCATTTTTCATTTATAAAATGTAGAAAATACTTCCTAGAGCCTAGTCTTATGAGGCAGAAATTCTATTATTTAGGGGAAATATTTATTCCAAACTCAAATATTTCATGTGATAAATTTGTTTTCTAAAGAATAAAACATAGCAATGGCCAAATCAAATAAGGACGGATGAAAATAGTCTATTTCTTTTTCCTATTTTATCAAGATGATGATCATTTTGTAAATGGACCTTGTCAACTGAGGAAAGCCCCAACAGAGAGCACTGTGTGACATTCTGTAGGCCAGTGAGGAGTCACCTACAACCGATGTGGATATGCCAATACTATATTTGCAGATATTCAGAATTTTCATTTCAGCCAAGTCAGCCATAAAATCGGACTACAAACTATGATTTTTGGAAGTTAGAGGTAAAAGGCAGGAAGCTTGCTATTTCCTAGCAGTAAGATGATTACTCTTTTACTGAGGGTAATATATATTCTTGGTAAAGAATCATATAGGCTCTTATCCTTACAATAATCCTGTAAGTTTGTACTTGCTACCATGAGGAAACTGGGGTCCTTAAGAGTAGAAGTAATTCTCAAGGTAGGCAGAGAGCCAGGTCTATGGTTCACCTAGAGGTCCTCTCTGATTCCAGTCCTGAGCTCATGCTACGCATACTACGCTAACAGCTGCTAATGTATGTATATATCTGCAAGCAATAACAACCAACATGTTTTGAATCCATTGTACTACGTTACAGCAAAAGTATGTTTTCTTTTGATATATTTTGGGGTTTTGATCCTTGCTTCATCGTTCTCTATCAGCAAATTCATTCAGAGGGAAAGCAATTCTGTGGACTCACATGAAAAAGTCTGGCAACTCAAAGCTAATGCACTGTGCATATTACTGATGTCAGCCTGCCCTGAGTCTTTTAACATTCTTTCTCTAACCAAGACTTAGAATCAAAAAAAAAAAAAAAAAAAGAAAAGAAAAGAAAAGAATTGCGTAAACTCTCTGCTAAATAAAAATCTACTTCCCACTTGTCCACAGTTAAATACAGCTCAGTTGACAGCTCACACCCTCTTCTACCAAAAGTCGAGAGAATAATAAATGATTTTAGTAACGGGTAATGTCACATGTATTTTACTTACTTTAACTTCATTTTAAATCTTAGGAAAATTTCTAAAAGTAAGGAGCCCCAGAAGTAATTTGAAATAAAATGTGTGCCAAAGTTACAGAGAAGAAGAGGGATCCTCATGCAAAAGAATTAATCTAGATACAGACACTATACCCTTAACAAAAATTAACTCAAAATGTATTATAATGAGAGTGTAAAACACAAAACTGTAACAACTCATAGAAGATATGTAGCACAGGAGAAAATTTAGATGACTATGGATTTGGAGATGGCTTTTTAGGTACATAGCCATAGGTACGATCCATGAAAGAAATAATTTGATAAACTAGATCATTAAAATTAAAAATGTCTGCTCTGTGAAAAACAATGTCAAGAGAAGGGTAAGACAAACCATAGGCTGAAAGAAAATATTTGCAAAAGGCATATATGATAAAGGACTGTCATCCTAAATGCACAAAGAATTCTTTAAATTCAACAGTAGAAAACAAACCACCCAACTGAAAATAGGCTGATGATGTATAAATAATAGACATCTTACCAAGAAGATATACAGATGTCAAATAAACGTATGAAAAGATGCTCCACATCATACATCATCAGGAAAATGCAAATTAAAACAATGGGATACCAATACACAACTATTAAAATGATGCAAATCCAGAACACTGACAACACCAAATGCTGGCAAGAACGTGGAGCCACAGCAACTTTTCATACTTTGCTAGTGGGAAAGCAAAAGAATATGGCCACTTGGAAAGGAAGTTTGGAGGTTTCTTACAAAACTAAACATTCTTATCATATTATCCAGTGATCATGATCCTTGGTATTTAGCCAAAGGAGCTGAAAACTTATGTCCACACAAAAATACACACACACACACACACACACACACACACACAAATCGACACAAGGATGTTTATAGCAGCTCATCACTGCCAAAACTTGAAGCAACCAAGATGCCCTTCAGGAGGCACAAATGGATACACTGAGATATGTCCAGACAGTGGAATATTATGAAGCCCAAAAAAGAAATGAACTATCAAACCATAAAAAGACATGAAGGAATCTTAAATGCATATTACTACAAAGCCAATCTGGAAAGCCTTCATACTGTATGATTCCAACTATATGGCATTCTGGAAAAGGCAACATTATGAGAGACACGGAAATATATTAGTGCTTTTCAGAAGTTGCAGGGGATTAAAGAAGGGGCTGAAGATAGGGGAGAGTAAGTAGGTGAAGCACAGGAATTTTAGGGCAGTGAAAGTACTGTGCATGGTACCACAATGATGGATTCGTTAGGTTTGTCCAGATCTATATAATGTCCAACACCAATACTGAACCTTAATGTAAACTGTGGACTTGGGGTGATAATGATGTGTGAGGGTAGGTTCATCAGTTGTTACACTGTGCCACTCTGGGAGGGATCTGATAGTGGGAAAGGCTGTGCATGTGCAGGGGTGGGACGCATAAATCTCTACACTTTCCCCTTTCCCCTTCATTTTGTGGTGAATCTAAAACTTCTTTTAAAAAATAAAATAAAAAGCTTTTTTTAAAAAAGAGATATTTTTTGTATTTTGAATATTTACCCTTTACCAGATATATGTTCTGCAAATATGTCTCACTAATCTTTGGCTTGTGTTTTAATTATCTTACTAGTGTCTTTCATAGCAAAAGCTATAAATTTTGATAAAGTACAAATGAACATTTTTTTCAAAAAAAAAAGAGGAAATCCAGAGAAAAGGGAGCCCTCGTGCACTGTTTGTGGGAACACAAACTGGTGTAGACACTGTGGGAAACAGTAAGGAGACTCCTCAAAAAATTAAAAACAGGATTACCACATGATCTGGTCATTCCACTACTGGGTATTTACCCAAAGGAAATAAAAATTCTAACTTGAAAAGATATATGCATTTCTATGTTTATTGGGGCATTATTTACAAGACCTAACACATAAAAGCAGCCCAACTGTCCACCAACTAATAAAGAAGATGTGGTGTTTATATATATGTATATGTATATGTATATGTATATGTATATGTACATACATACATTTATATATATATACATATATATACACGAATACATATATATATATATGAATATTACTCAGCAATAAAAATGACTGAGATGTTGATATTTGCAACAACATGGATGGACCTAGAGGGTATTATGCTAAGTAAAATAAAGACAAAGACAGACAAATATCAGACGATTTCACTCATATGTGGAATTTATGAACCAAAACAAATGAAATAACAAAGAAAAAAGAGACAAAAAATTACAGGCTCTTAAATATAGAGGACAAATTGGCGGTTGCCAGAGGGGAGGTGGATTGGGGGATGGGTGAAACAGATTAAGGGGATAAAAGAACATTTATCATGATGAGCACTGAGTAATTTATAGAATTGTCAAATCATATTCTATACCTGATACTAGTAAGACAATATATGTTAATTATACTTCAATAAAATGGAGGCCAAAATACATACTTTTGATTGAACATGAATCAAAAGCAATGCAAGAAAATTACAAAAAAAAAAAGTGTTTCTATGTATAAATAAGTCAACACATATTAGAATCACAAGAGAAATACATTTATAAAGACTTGCTTATACCCTGGCAGAGAAAGCTTACGGATTTCACAAAGAAAAACTCAAAATGGGTATTTTGGACCCCTGGTTTTACAACAATGGTGGGGCAGTCTAAAAAATTCTTACTGGTGTCACAAAATTTCATACACAAATATTTTCTCCATTTCAATGTACAATCATCGAACAATGATGTAGGTGATAAAATAATCATCTATTCATATCCTAGTAATTGTCAGGATTTTAAAATGTGAATAAACACGCTGTTATTATGTTATTATAGAAAACTGTTTATGAACATGTCCTACAACAACCAGAGAAAAGCGATAACCTAAACACAAAACAGTGTAAAGATGCTTTTGTGCACCTCTCCTGCCAAGCTCTGATATGCTGCAGTGGATTTCTCATAAACTTGATAAGGCATGAATTTCACAGAAGCAGTGCTTCCAGAACTTGAGAAGTGAAACACAATAGAGTTTTAAAGATACGGATTTTGTTCCAATGAGAACAGGACCAGAGGTTTATGTAAGGTAGGTCTAATGGACCTTAATTTTGCCATGGGCTAACTACACCCTCCAGTAGTACTGAGTACAAAGGAAAGCTATGGTAACACAGTTCTTAGCAAGATCTGTGGTAGGAAAATAAGTACATTATAAGAAAGATGAAATTAAGCAAGCTATGAAAGGCAGACCTTCCTTATTTCCAAAATCTCTCCTAAAACTAAATTTAAAAGTAGACAAACTCTCTTGGCCCCAGAGTTAACAAACAGGTTGTCTCGGAGATTTTGATGGCTCGCAGTATCATTTGACCTAGAAGGTATATTGACTAACTGCACGTACTCTGATGGTTCAGATAAAATAGAAAGATAACTTTAATTATTAACACTGAGCTGTAAAGGAGAAAAAAAGTGCATATATAATTTACAGAAGAAAATAGTAGAAAAGGACAATGAATTAAAAATGAAATAGTGGCAAGGACTTATGAGCTTCCCCTAAATCACTACTTTACATCAAGAATGACTTAGTAGAACACGTTTATGTTTCAGATATGCTGCTTTTTAGTATCTGATTTGGGGGGAAATTGCACAAAAGAGATACATTAATGAATTCTTTTTTTTTTAAAGATACATTGATGAATTCTTTAAAAAATACATAAGAATAAAACATAGTTTGTCTTGATTAAGCCAGAATTACACAATCTTTATTTTTTTACATTAAAATGAGATCATTCCTTCAAAAGATTAACATTATAATGAGGCGAGAATTCCTTCCATTCATCTTTAGTCTAAAGTCAGCACTTTTTACCAGCTCCCTATTCACAACTGGTTTGCAATGACAAATCTGTTGACAGATCAACTGTCCATATGTGTGTGGCTCTGATTCTCGTCTCTTATTCTATTTCTTTGGTCTACCAATCATTGCACAAATACTATTCTATTTATTATATGTATTATATACACATAATATACATATAAATATAAATTTTTGCTGGTGTATACATATTTAATTGATCTTATACCCAGCAGTATCCCTAAACTCTTGTGAATTATATTTTGTAGGTTACTTTCTATTTTCCAAATAGATAATTATGTCATCTGTAATAATTACAATTTTGTATCTTGCCAATTCTTATTATTTTATTTATTTTTCTTTTTTTGTTGAACTGTCTGACATCTGAAGTAGAATCTTGAACCAAGAAAGGGATAGCACGCTCTGATACTCCATCTTTAAATAAAGAATTTGCTCTAAAATTTTGCTACTCTATCAAGTTTTAAAAGTCCTCTTGATTCCTAGTGTGCTAAAATATTTTTCCGTACAATAATGAAATAAGTTGTAGCAACTGTTTTTATTTTTTTATGTAATCTTTGAGATAACCACATAATTTTTCTTTTACTCTGTTTAATGTGCTGATTTATGTGACAAATTACCCAACATTACAATATATCTTCCGTTTCTGTGACAAATCAACCGTTTTTATTTACTATGAGATTAAGACTCCTTCTACTTGGTTAATATTATTGCCTCTACATATACATGTGAGAATGATTGTACTTTTCCTGTCTTATACTTGCATAGGTGGAACATTAGGATTAAAAACAGTAGAAAAAGTTGGAAATTTTTTCCTCTTTTTCTCTTCTAGAATATGTTCTATAAAATTGGAATAATTGGGATGCCTGGGTGGTTCACTCAGTTAAGTGTCTGACTTTGGCTCAGGTTCATGAGTCTAGCGGTTCATGAGTTTGAGCCCCGCATCAGGCTCTGTGCTGACAGCTCAGAGCCTGAAGCCTTCTTTGGATTCTGGGTGTCTCTCTCTCTCTCTCTCTCTCTCTGCCCTTCTGCCACTCATACTCTGTCTTTCTCTCTCAAAAATAAATAAAAACATTAAAAACATTAAAAAAAATTGGAATTATTTACTTTGAATGGTACAATGTAACCATAAAGCATTCTGATACTGGAGTTTTATTGTAGGAAGAGTTTTAATTTATTAATTTTAATTTACTTTTATATAATGTTATAAATAAATTCAGGCTTTCTATTTATATAAGAGTCATAGTGGGTAAGCTATATTTTTCCAATCAATAATTTATTTCATGTAAGATTTTATTTTTATTAGCCCTGTCCCTTCATAGTGTTTCCTTATCTTTGTAAATCTCTGCTCTATCTAAGGCTGTGTCCCTTTTTAATTACTAGCTTTTTCTAATTATAGATCTTGATTAATTTTACTTGAATTTCATTTCAGTTTATTTCTTTTTTCTTTTTTTTTTAATGAAGAACCAACTTCTGGTTTTGTTGACTGTAATACACTTTTTAAATATATTATTAATTCCTAATATTGCCTTTTTTTCCTTTCTTTCTACAGCCATTGTTATTTTTTTCTATTAGAATATTAGCTCCTTAATTTTTTGTCGTCGTTATTTTGTTATTCCCAGGTACTCCAAGAAGCAGCTATACAGTGGGATTAAAAACGCAATGACTTTATTAGGAGGAATGCATCGGAGAGAAAATGAGAAGGGAGTCAGGAGAGGCAGGGGGCAGCTGGATTGCAATCAGGGCTGACTTTGAGTCAGGGGGAGAGAGGGAAGAAAAGACAGTTGGGTGGAATCATCTTAGATGTCATTGCAGTCTAAAGAGAGTTAGGTGAGGTCACAGAGGAGCTGTTAGCGAGGTCACATCTCCCAGACACAAGGAGGCTGCCCTCTGTTGGGAGTAGCCTGTGGGAAGCATGATCTTATTGCCTGGATTTCAGAGTACAGCAGTTAGAATTCTGGGTTAATTACACTCCCTGTAATTGAGATCTGAGAGTCACCATCCCATGGTGCACATAACCGTTTCCTAATATAGTCACTAATGTTATAAATATCCCTGAATTTTGCAGAATCCCTCAAGAATTCAGTGTTTTATCTTTCAATCTTATATCCCATTAAATTTATTTCTTTGACCTATAAGTTATTTAGATGTCTGTTTTCCAATACCCAAATAAACAAGTTTCTTGAAGTTATTTTCTATAATCAATGCCATAACAAATGACCATTCATGGTCAAAAAATAGTATCTTTTGGGAATTACACAGCTTAGAACATGACCACAGACTAAGTCCCCATCTTTCCACACAGCCTCCAAAAGTCAACAAGAAGAAATAAAATCACTCATTCTGCAAATATAATTGAGACTTATTTTATTGTTTTTTAAATTTTTTTAATGTTTATTTTTGAGAGAGAGAGAGAGACAGAGACAGAGACAGAACATGAGTGGTGGAGGGGGAAGAGAGAGAGAGAGGGCGACACAGAATCCGAAGTGGGATCCAGGCTCTGAGCTGTCAGCACAGAGCCCAACGCAGGGCTCGAACTCACAAACTGCGAGACCGTGACTTGAGCTGAAGTTGGACACTTGACCTACTGAGCCACCCAGGTGCCCCAGAGACTTATTTTATTGTTTTAAAGTTTGTTTATTTCGAGAGAGAGCGTGCAGGAGAGGGGCAGAGAGAGAGGGAGAGAGAGAGGGAGATAGAGAATCGCAAGCTGGCAGAACAGAGACGCAAATTGGTGCAGCCACTCTGGAAGACAGTGTGGAGGTTCCTCAGAAAATTAAAAATAGACCTACCCTATGATCCAGCAATAGCACTGCGAGGAATTTACCCAAGGGATACGGGAGTACTGATGCATAGGGGCACTTGTACCCCAATGTTCATAGCAGCACTCTCAACAATAGCCAAATTGTGGAAAGAGCCTAAATGGCCATCAACTGATGAATGGATAAAGAAATTGTGGTTTATATACACAATGGAGTACTACGTGGCAATGAGAAAGAATGAAATATGGCCCTTTGTAGCAACGTGGATGGAACTGGAGAGTGTGATGCTAAGTGAAATAAGCCATACAGAGAAAGACAGATACCATATGTTTTCACTCTTACGTGGATCCTGAGAAACTTAACAGAAGACCATGGGGGAAGGGAAGGAAAAAAAAAGAGGTTAGAGTGGGAGAGAGCCAAAGTATAAGAGACTCCTAAAAACTGAGAACAAACTGAGGGTTGATGGGGGGTGGGAGGGAGGGGAGGGTGGGTGATGGGTATTGAGGAGGGCACCTTTTGGGATGAGCACTGGGTGTTGTATGGAAACCAATTTGACAATAAATTTCATATATTGAAAAAAATAAAAAAATAAAAATAAATAAATAAATAAATAAACAAACAAATAAATAAATAAATAAATAAATAATTTTTAAAGCCTTAAAAAAAAAAAAAAAAAAAAGAACAGAGCTCAACGAGGGGCTCAATTTCATGAGATCATGACCTGAGCTGAAATCCAGAGTTGGATGCTTAACTGACTGAGCCACCCAGGCGCCCTGAGACTTAGTTTATTAGAAACCTTGATTCACATGTAAGAGTTACAATATATATCCAGGAGCTGCAGAGTCCTCTCCAGAGACCATGCAGGAGCAGAGTCGGATGGAATTGGGCATTAGATGGAACCCCAGCTAGGGTGGACCGCTGCAGGGGAAGTCACATCACCCTCCACCAGGAAACACTGAGAGTAAACCTCAAACCGAGAGGGCCAGAAAATCCTCTACTAGAAGGAATGTAAGAAAGGAGCTTAGAAAGTACAAAGGATAATAGCTGTCAGTCTTGAGGTGGTACCAGTTATGGGGGAGATATACCCTAGAAGGCAAGAGTGTCATTTGGGTATTTCCAGGTAAAGAAAAATTGGAAAGTAAGAAGTTGCTCTTAAGGGTCCTATCAAAGAATAAGAATATGGATTAATCTGCATCCCTCTACCCAAAAGCTTTAATTAAAAACAAACAAAAAACCCAGTCCTTTGTGTGTCAACAAAGGGGAGCACTCTAGAACTAGGAAATTAAGTACACAACCCACCCTCTTCATTATTCCACCTTCTCCCACAGAAATACTTGTCATTGTCGCTTGTCTAGGAAAACCCTACCCCCTTCATCACAACAAACAAAAAGAAATTCAATATCCACACAAAACTACTAAAAGTAGAAAATAAAATAAAGATCAAAACTTTTCAACTGCTAAAAAACAAATAATCCAATTAAAAAATGGGTAGAAGGGCATAAACAGACCTTTCTCCAAAGAAGACAGGCAGACGGCCAACCGACACATGACAAGATGCTCAACATCACTCATCATCAGGGAAACGCAAATCAAAACCACAATGAGGCATCACTTCACACCTGTCAGAATGGCTAACATTAACAACACAAGAAGTAACAAGTGTTGGTGAGGATGCAGAGAAAAGGGAACCTGGTGCATTGTCGGTGGGAGTGCAAACTGGTGCAGCCATTCCAGAGAAAAACGTGCAGTTTCCTCAAAAAGTTAAAAATAGAATTACTATTATTATGGCCCAGGAATTCCACTCCGGAGTTACTGACCCAAAGAATATGAAAACAGTAATTCAAAAGGATATATGCACTACTGTGGTTTTTGCAGCATTGTTTATAATAGCCAAATTATGGAAGCAGCCCAAGTGTCCATCAATAGATGAATGGATAAAGAAGGGAGGTATATACACACACAATGGAATGTTACTCAGTCATGAGAAAGAGCCGGATGTTGCTATTTGCAACAACATAGATAGGAAAAAATACTTTCAACTGCTGAAAATACTCCTCATGAAACTATCACAGGACAAAGGAAAACTATAATATCACACTCCAACATAAATTCTATGAAAGCAAAAAGAGAAAAAAGTGTAAACCATAATATTGGATACAAGTGAACTAACAGAGTGTATTTCATATTTTTTTTTAATTTTTTTTTAACGTTTATTTATTTTTGAGACAGAGAGAGACAGAACATGAACGGGGGAGGGTCAGAGAGAGGGAGACACAGAGTCTGAAACAGGCTCCAGGCTCTGAGCTGTCAGCACAGAGCCCGATGTGGGGCTCGAACTCACGGACCGCGAGATCATGACCTGAGCCGAAGTCAGCCGCTCAACCGACTGAGCCACCCAGGCGCCCAGAGTGTATTTCATATTGATTACATAACCCGGAATATAGTTTTTCAAGTGATTTTTAACACAAAACTCTCATTTAATATCCAATGGGATATATTCTGAGAACAGTGAGGACTGCACAGAAATCTTTAATTCCACTTAAGAGGACTATTATGGGTAATAACATTGATGTTGTGAATTTGTAGCGATTTTATGCATGTTTTTTTAAATTTTTTTATGCTTATTTAGTTTTGAGACAGAGAGAAACAGAACATGAGTGGGGTAGGGGCAGAGCAAGAGGGAGACAGAATCTGAAGCAGGTTCTAGGCTCTGAGCTGTCAGCACGGAGCCTGAGGTGGGGCTCAAACCCACCAACTGTGAGATCATGACCTGAGCGGAAGTCGGACGCTTAATCAACTGAGCCACCCAGGCGCCCCTTATGTATGTTTTAAGACAAAACAAATAACTTTATATATCAACATTATTGGGAAAGACACAAAGTTTTAAAAAGAAAAGACATAACAAAAAAATTAAGAAATGAGACATTCACGTTGGAAAGTGGTTTGGTAATTTTCTAAAAGCTTAAGTTTTTACCTATACTATCTATCAACCAGCAATTCCACTCCTAGGGATGTAAATTCCACTCCCAAGATTAATAAAAACATGACCATAAAACGTAAATAAATTAAAATATACTCAAAGTTGTATTCTTTACAATCAAAATCTTAAAAAACATGTTCAGCCACAGGAGGAGGGATAAACAACTTTCGGTGTATTCATACAATGGAGTATTATTATATTGTTAGTAAGTAAAAAGGAACAAACTATTGATACGCGAAACACCACATATGAAACCAAATATGATATAATAAGCAAAAGAAGGCTGGTGCCATCAAGTATTATCAGGTATGTTTCCCTTTATATGAAGTGCTGCCCAATGGGCAAAATGTGTGGTACCTCTAAGGTGGGAAATTGACTGGGAAGGGGCGTTAGTAAACTCGAGAACTTTACAGGGTGGCAGAAATATTCCATATCTTGCAAACAGTGTGCTTTTTACAAATGCTTACATATTTCATGATGCACTGACCAGTACCACTCAATATCTGTTCTTTAAATTGTGTGTAAATTATACCTCAGCAGAAAAGGTCAGCAATAAATACTTAATGCTAAATTTAAATGAAAATTTTGAAATATGAATGTGACTTCAGTTTTCTGTCTACAGAAAGGACGTGTCTACAGAAATATACTGCAAGGGAAATTAACATGTTCAGCACCCAAATCTTTCCGGTAAGATAAACCATAGCACATTGAGAAATCCTTGCCTCCAGACCTGAAGCTAGCTAGAAAGTACAAGATGAACCCAGAACATAATTGTGTCTGAAAACAGTTAATCACTCGGTGATTAATGGGAAAATGTCATAAGGACACTAGTACCAGCTTCAAAGGACTCCTACTGGCTAAATTTGGGGCAATTTGAACATCAAAAGTGAAATCAACATTAACATATAATACATCGAATAAAAATAAATTCATAACTCTATAATACAACTCAAAGATAGAAAAAGAGACAAAGAGAAAACTTTTTAAAAACTTTTTTTTCTTTGTTGCAAAAGGATGCCAGCTAATAAATGTAGAGGGATAGTGGAGTTAGAACTCTGGAAACTATGAATTGTAACAATTATAACCAGTTCAGATAAAAACAATCAACGGGTGCCAAAATCCTTAGAGAAAAGATATTTAGAGAACAGGGTAATTTTAGGATATCAGACAATTTTCTGAAAGATCATTCACTAATTTCAAAATGAGTATCATATTGGAGAAAGCTACAAATCCACACCCTAATTAAGCAATCATGTTCAGCATCACTAACAGCAGAACAACATTGCATTATGTTTCTCTTTATGTGATTCATAAGAAATATGTATATAACGTACATGGTACTCTTGCTAAAAATGTTTAGTCTGACTGTAACTAGCCTGTAAATCAGTGGCTCCCAGCCAGCGTGGTTTTACCCAAAGGGGACATTTAGTAAAGTCTGAAGACATTTTTGGTCATTACATCTGGAGAGATGTTACTAGCGTTTGGTGGACAGAAGCCAGGGATACTGCGAAATGTCCTACAACACAAAGAACAACACCTCACAGCATGTCAACGGTGCTGAGGTTGAGAAATCCTGCTCTAGACCTACTTTCCTCTTTATCGGTAATTCAGGACATAGAAGAATAACCAATACTATTAGCAAACAATTAGACAACTCCAGAATGTAGTATATTCTGCCCCGGACTAATCTGATTTTTTAAAATAGTAATGTATGAGGAAATAGTGGGAGAAGCAGTTCTAGAGTAAAAGGGTGATTAAATAAGATAACACCTATGCATTAATAAACTCAACTGCATTAAGACAAGCAGATCAAAAAGACATTCCTGAATAGAGGGAATTTAAATATGAACCAGATCTTGATTATATTACAGCTAATAACTTCTTAGGATTGATAATTGTGGTTATGTAGGAAAATGCCCTTACTCTAAGATGATACATGCTAAAGAATTTGAGAAAAGTATTATTTTATTTTATTTTTTTACTTATTTATTTCAGAGAGAGATAGCGTGAGTGGGGGAGGAGTAGAGAGAGACGGAGAGAAAGAGGATCCCAAGCAAGTTCCATGTTGCCAGAAGAGAGCCTGACACAGGGCTCAAAGTCACGAAACCGTGAGATCACAATCTGAGCTGAAACCAGGTCAGACGCTTAACCGACCGAGCCACCCAGGTGCCCCTTGAAAAAAGTATTATGATAAATACAACTTGTGTCCAAGAGGTACATTAATTACAGAGATTAATCTTAAAAGATAACAGATAATGTTAAATTTAAAAATTAATAAGCAGAATGAGGCATATGATAATATCACTTATAACAGTTTAAAATGTACATTTTCAAGTATATATATAAAGAATAGATACATATTGCAATAGTTGCCTATGTGGGGAATGCATGCAAGAGAGGTATGTACAGACAATAAAAAATGAATGAATGAATGAATGAATGAATGAATACAAAGAAGACAGGGACTTTGCAGAGACCCATAGTGACAACGTTCCATAACTAAGGCATACAGCATAGTAAAAGTCTCTGCCTCAGAGTAGCAAAATGAATCCACATATCAAAATATAAATATTAGTGTATACATGAGGGCCAAAATATAATTCAAAGAGATAATTGTATTTTTTAAAAAAGAAACATATTATGGTTGACTCCAGTGAAGAAATCAAAAGGGAGAGAGAGAATGAAAAAATATATGTTTTCTGGAAAGACTCAAATGAAGACAACTGTACTAATAGTGGCCCTGAAATACAGACCTTCTGGATGTGATTCTGGTACTTGAATGAATGGATCCCCCCACCCCTGGTGGTACTGGATACAAACTATGATTCTCACCTGTGATCTAGGATAACATTGAGGGGAAGCATAGAGTTGAAGGAGAAACACCTTATGTAGTCACTTAACAGTTAAATGATACAGAAGCAATGGTAATGATATGGATTTTGGATGTGGCCAGATTTTATTAAATGACTTGGAAGCCATAAAGAAAATAGCTGACAGGCTCGGGTCAGCCAATTTTCAAATCACAGAATGTTATTAAAGCCAGAAGTTGTTCCTGACTGTGTTTAAAGAAGCTCTTATCTCCTGAATCCAGCGGGCAGACTGAGTGTCTCCAGTCCCAGGAATTAATCTTATGTGGAAGAGCTTCTCAGGAGACAAAACAGTCTTGACAGTTCTCCAGAGGGCCCTGGGAAGGAAGCAGTGGGACCTTGGAACCTAGAAAGAGCTTATTTGAGTGGATGCACTTGAACACCTTGAAGCAATATCCTGTCCCAGTGCGACTGCAGAAACGAGTTCCTCAAACACCATGTAGACACAATCCACCTGCATGGCCCTGGGAAACAGCAGACAAATGGTGGGTGATGATGGACAGCCAAATGTCATCAAGTGGTAACCCAATCTCACATTCTCTTTCTGGATGTTGTATCCTTGCCGGACCTCAAATGACCTTGATGTTCTTCAGAACATCTCATTGGTCCATGATATTGAAGACATCATACTAATTACATATGATGAACAAGAAGTGGGAAGTGCTCTGGGTGCCCCAATAGCTCACAGGCATGTCAGAGAGTAGGAAGTTCACTCACACAGATTAAGGATCCTACCACTCCAATAAAATGTTTAGGGACCCAGTTTTCTGGAGCATGCTGAATCATCACCTCTAAGGTGAGGAACAAGTTAACAGCACTAAGAAAGAGGCAGAATGGTTGGCCTTGGAGACTGGAGATGCCACACTTGGAAATAAGGTTTTGACCCATTTACGGAGTAACTTAAAGCATGGCATTTTTGAGTGGGGCCTAGAGCAAGGGAGGGAGCATCAGGTCCAAGCTGTTGCATTAAAATATGTCACAGATAAGAATGTATTGTGGAGACTTTGACAGACCCCCAAAGAGGAGTCACAGAACAGACCCTGAGGGTTCTCAAACAAGGCAATGCCATCTCCAGAAGTGAACTACTTTTTATTGGAAAACTAGCTCCTCATCTGCTAAAACCAGTTCCTAGTAGAGAATGAGTCCTGACCATGGGACAATAAGTGACTCTGTGGCTGGAGCTGCCCATCATGGTCTGGATATTACCTCATCCATGAAACTATAAAAGCAGGGAGACTTAATAGCAATTCTTCTTTTAATGGAAATAATATACTGAGGATCAGGCCCAACAGATGCAGAGGACAACAGTAATTTACACATACAGATGGACTAAACCCTAGATGACATGGATGCCTCTCTCTTAGTTCACACATATGAGTCCATGGGCAATATCTTTCAATGAGCTAATGTAGAAGGGCAAAAACAAAAGGGATGACCCATGAGAGGGTCATCTTGATAGGTTAGCATGAGATAAAAAAGGAAGCTACTTTACTACAAACCTACTCAGTGGTGGCTCTAAAGGACAACAATGAGGAAAAATCCTTCCAGTATTTGGAGAAATACACTTGTCATCAATGTGGATTGAAGGGACAAGTGACTGAAGGTAAGTATATATACAACTGACTGGAAAGCGGTGAACCACTGGCCTCTTGGCGAGGGGCCTTGACAAAGCAAAACTGAAACACTAAAGATAAAGAGGTCTGTACAAGAGGCATAGGGATGGACAGATGGTTTTGGACATAAAAGGTGTGGCTTTTTTTTTTTTGATTCCCATATCATATCTGCCAGATTTTCCACCACAGAAGAGGCATTTTAGCAACCAGGTGGGAAAGATGTTGGCATCCGGTCAACATGAGTCATTTTTAGTCCTCCACCAGACTGGTGCTTGAATAACGGGTGAGTTGCCATAATATCAGGGTTGCAGGTTATGCCTGGGTCCAATGGAATGGGCTTCCTCCCAGTAGAGCTGATCTAGCTATTTACCTGCTGGATGCCTGATCTGGGAGGCTCAAACGACAGCCACTTAGGGACAATAGACCAGACCCTTTCTGTAGGAGGCAATGTACAGTTGTCACGTAAACTGACAAGTACTCTTGTTTGTCTTTTCTCTTGTCTCAGCCAGCAGAATGATCTACAACCTTACACAGAAACTGGTTTACCAACATCAATTCCTATGAAACATCACCTGAAAGCTCGGGCACATTTAACAGCAAAGGAAATAAAAAATGGGTGCATTACCAAGACCGGTCCTCCAAATATCAATCACAAGTCAACAGAAAGCCGGAGAAAGTGGGAATGGTTTATCAAATGACATCTATGTTTTCCATCTTGAGGGAGATACTCTACAAGGTAGGACACTGTCCCCTATTTGTGGCAGATAGTGTAGGCCGATGGCCAATGTATAAGGCTGTGTCCTAGTACATTGAATATATACGCCCAGGAACCAATGTATGAAAGTAGGATTGGTTTTTGTCACCTTTATTCCTTGTGTGTCACCATTATTCTCAATGTTTGTAGAATTTTATTTATTCTCTGACAGGGAAAGATTAAACATCTATGTAAAACATGCTTTTTCACGGTGCACTATAAATATATTATGATTTTGAGATGTTTCAATGTTTTTAGTCACTTGATAAGGTTAAAAGTTTAAGAGTCTTGACAAAATATTGTTTTGAGTTTTGGTACCAACATTAGAGGTGTGTGTTAGTGTAGTTTTATATCTGTAGTTTAAGTTTTCTCTTTTAGAAAAGAAAGGATATTTCTCAAGTGTGAGTCAGTTAAAAAATCAATTACTCAAATATGTCAGTGAGCCAAAGTCCAACATGAACATTTGTCCAAATTCAAAAACAAATGTCAATGAGTATGGATCGATTACGTGAGAATCTTCAACTCACCTGACCTTTTACTGAAAAATTCTTAGACATTTATGGTCGAGGAAAGATCTTCCCAACAGATTTGATAAAGGTCAAAGTATAGTCTTGAGTATTATTTGAAATTTGGTTTCCAATAATTATTTCTGACCAGAATTCAAAATCACTTGTAAGGAAAATTTTAAATGGCTCGTATCTAGAACTAAGTAGGTTTTTTTTGTTTTGTTTTTTCAGTTTTTAGTTTCTTAACGTACTTGGTTTTATCTCATCTCCAGCCATACTCTTCTATATCTCCTCACCTCCACAAAATAAAATAGAAGAAAGAAAGAAATAACTCCTCCCTCTCCCTTCAGGGGTAGTCAAAGTATCCGATTTAAGGAGTTTTGAATGACAATGGTTTCTACTTAACTTGGACTAATGGATATAACCTACAAGAGGATAAACCTTAGGGGAGGCCAGAATTTGTCTCAGAAGAAGAGAAAATGCAGAACAAATATAGAAAATTTTAAAGAATCAGACCTAAAAAAAAAGAAAAGGTCAGGATTGTAGGATCACCTTACAAAAGTCAGTGATAATGAATATTATTTCCCATTTTATTTCTCTGTGCTACAGGACATGAATTTACAGTGTCTGAGTATTAATAATTGTCTTATTTATTTACATTCTTACCCAAGTGGTTCAGATTCAAATTCTCTAGAGTGTGGCAATGTAAAGCCTGCCTTTCTATTGCACATAATCATTTCCTTTTTAAGGATGCTTGATGATTTTTTTAATTGGTGGAATGATAATCATGGTTAAAATATTTTTAATATATTGAAAAATAAAATGTTCCTAGAACCATGTATTGTATCATTATTTAACCACATCATATAGCCATTTTTGTTTGCTTTGTATATTTTTATTTGGTATTCTAACATCGGAGAATTATGCTAAAAATATGCAAAAAAATAAGTTCAAAATAATAAGATGAAAAATGCTTAAAATATTTAGTTGATTTATGAGGGTGTGAGGTTTAAATCTAATTCTGCTATGTACTAGCTGTGAAGCCTGGGGCACATTCCTTAAACTTTCTGAGCCTGCTTTCTCATCTGTAAAAAGAAAAAACTATAATCATACTTCTCTTACAGAGTTGATGTGTTGATGAAATGAAATCACGTATGTTAAGGGCTTATAAAGCACAGGGAGCCTACAAAGCATCCATAAACATTAGGTATAAATATCTAGTGATTCTCGCTATGAAAGAAAACAGAAACATGTATTTTAATAACTATATGATCACCTTCCATTATTTTTTAATATTTGAGGCAAAGATGCATAGATAAAAGGCTTTTCTTCTCCCCTTTGCTTTTGGCCTTTTCTTTCTTCTTCTATGCTCACCTCCAGATGACACCTTCCACTTTTGTAAGACATACTCTTATTAGTTGATAAAATAGTTTGTAAGAGTAATTATCGTGCTTTATCACTTGTTTGATTTAGTTCTTTCATACAATGATTGTTATTGTGGCGATTACTAGAAAACCTAAAGTTGGAGACTCAAATATGGACTTTGGAGAATTGTTCTTTTTCCAGGGTACTTCCACCCCTGCTAAAAACACATACAAAATGGCCACAGCCTCTAACAACTGTTTTTAACTTAAGCAGGTCAGTACTGAAAATAAAAACTAACCTGATCCATTACTGTTAAAAATAATTATTCCCATACAAGCCTACCTCAAGAAGCAAGAAGAATCTCAAATAAGTAGCCTAATATTACACCAAAAGAAGCTACAAAATAAAAAACAAACAAAACCCAAAACCAGTGTAAGGAAGGAAATAATAAAGATTAGAGCAGAAATAAATGATATGGAAACTAAAAAAGGCCAATAGAACAGATCAAACAGATCAATGAAACCAGGAGCTGGTAATTTGAAAAGATCAACAGAACTGATGGAGTTCTAGCCAGACACATAAATAAATAGGTGAATAAGTAAGTAAGTAAGTAAGTAAATAAATAAATAAATAAATAAATAAGAGAGAGAGAGAGGACTCAAATAAACAAAATCAGAAATGAGAAAGGAGAAACAACAATCAACATCACAGAAACACAATTGTAAGAGAATATTATGAAAAATTATATACCAACAAATTGGACAACCTAGAAAAAAATGGATACATTTTAGAAGCATATGGCCTAACGAAACCAAATCAGGAAGAAGTAAAAAATTTGAACAGACCAATGACCAGCACTGAAATTGAATCAATAATCAAGAAACTTACAGCAAACAAAAGTCTGGGACCAGATGGCTTCACAGGTGAATTGTACCAAATATTTAAAGAAGAGTTAATACCTATTTTTCTCAAACTTTTACAAAAATAAAAGAGGAAAGAAAAATTCCAAAATCATTTTATGAGGCCCAAACCAGATAAAGATACTACAAAAAAAGAAAGCTACACGCCAATATCTCTGATAAACATAGATGCAAAAAGCATCAACAAAATATTCACAAACTGAATCTAAGAATACATTAAAAAAATCATTCACCATGATTAAGGAAGATTTATTCCTGGGATGCAAGAGTGGTTCACTATTTGAAAATCAATAAACGTGATACATCACATCTTTAACAGAAAGGATAAAAAGCATATGATAATCTCAATAGATGCAGAAAAAACATTTGATAAAATACAGCATCTATTCATGATAGAAAATGTCTACAAAGTAGGTTTAGAAGGAACATACCTCAACGTAATAAAGGGCATATATAAAAAACCCAAAGCTAACATTATACTCAACGGTGAAAATTTTAGAGATTTCCCACTAAGATCAGGACAAGACAAGGTAGCCACTCTCACTAGTTTTATTAAACTTAGTATGGGAAGTCCTCGTCAAAGCTATCAGATAAGGAAGAAAAGGAACAGAAGGCATCTAAATTGGTAAGGAAGAATTAAAACTTACACTATTTGCACGTGATATGATACTATATATAGAAAACCCTAAAGACTTCATCAATAAACTACTAGAACTAATAAATGAATTCAGTAAAGTTGCAGGATACAAAATCAATGTACAGGAATCAATGCATTCTTATACACCAATAATGAAGCAACAGAAAGAGAAATTAAGAAAGCAGTCCCATTTACAATTGCACCAAAAATAATAAAATGCCAAGGAATGAACTTGACCAAAGAGGTGAAAGACTTGTACTCTGAAAACTATACAACCGTGAGAAGAATAAATTGAAGAATACACAAACTAATGGAAAGATATTCCATATTCATGGGTTGGAAGAACAAATATTGCTAAATCGTCTATACTACCCAAAGCAATCTACAGATTTAATGCAATCCCTATCAAAATGCCAACAGCATTCCTCACAGAGCTAGAACAAATAATCCTAAAATCTGTATGGAACCACAAAAGATCTGAATTAACCAAAACAATTTTGAAAGAGAAAAACAAAGCTGGAGGTCTCAGAATTCTAGATTTCAAGTTATATTACAAAGCTGTAATAACCAGAACTGTATGGTACCAGCACAAAAATAGATACATAGAATATTAGAACAGTATAGAAAGCCCATAAACAAAACCATGATTATATGATCAATTACTCTTGGAGAAAAGACAAGTCTCTTCAACAAATGGTATAGGGAAAACTGGACAGCCACATGAAAAAGCATGAAACTGGACTACTTTTTTAAAACATACATAAAAATAAACTCAAAATATACTAAAGACCTAAATGTGACACCTGGAACAATAAAAAATCCTAGAAGAGGGCATATCCAGTAATCTTTCTGACACTGTTTATAGCAAATTCTTTTTAGATATGTCTCCTGAAGCAAGAGAAACAAATGCAAAAATTAACTCTGGGGACTACATCAAGATAAAAAGCTACCACACTGTAAAGGAATCAATCAAAAAAAAAAAAAAAACTAAAGACAATCTACTTAATGGGAGAAGATATTTGCAAATAACATATTCAATAAAGGGCTAGTATCCAAGATATATAAAGAATTTATACAACTCAACACTCCCAAAATGTACCTAATTTAAAAATGGACAGAAGACATTAACAGACGTTTCTCCAAAGAAGATATCCAGATGGCCAACAGACACATGAAAAGATACTCAACATCACTCATCATCATGGAAATGCAAATCAAAACTACAATGACACCTCACACCCGTCAGAATGGCTAAAATCAACAACACAAGAAAAAACAGGTGTTGGTGAAGATGTGGAGAAACAGGCACTCTTGTGCACTGTTGGTAGAAATGCAGTCACTGGTGCAGTCACTGTGGAAAATGGCATGGAGGTTCCCCCCAAAATTAACAATAGCCTATTATCCAGTAATTGCACTATTGGGTATTTACCCAAAGAATAGAAAACACTCATTCAAAAAGATATATGCGTTCCTATGTTTATTGAAGCACTATTTATAATAGTCAAATTTTGGAAGCAACCCAAGGGTCCATTGATATACAAATGTATAAAGAAATAGTGGTATCTATCTATCTATCCATCTATCTATAATGGAATATTATTGAGCCATAAAAAAGAATGAAACCTTGTCATTTGCAACATGGATGGAGCTAGAGAGTAACATGCCAAGCAAATAAAAAAGTCATTCAGAGAAAGACAATACCATATGATTTTATCCGTGTTGAATTTAAGAAAAAAACAAATGAAGGAAAAAAAAAAAAGAGAGACAAACCAAAAAATGCACTCTTAGCTGTAGAGAACAGATGGTTACCAGAGGGGAGATGGGAAATGGGGGTGGGAGAAATGGGAGATGGGGATTGAAGAGTACACTTGCCATAATGAACACTGGGTAATGTATAGGATTACTGAATCACTATATTGTACACCGGAAACTAATACAACACTGTATGTTAACTACACTGGAATTAAAATTAAAACCTTGATAAAAAATAATTATTACAATAGCCACTCATGCTTACCGGGATAACAACATATTGTGAATAAAGTTTTAAATTTTTATATTTATAAAGGTTATCTAATTAACAGTATTTTCTATTGCTTAAATATTTAAAATATAGGAGACTTTCTAATAATTGAGAGAAATATCCTACCCTATTAAAAAATAAATGAATTCAATAAGAAGTGCAGAGGATACTGAATTTCTTCAGTTAACCCCTGATGGTAGAGTATAATAGGAAAATTGGGCATATCTTTAGGACTCGGGTGACTAGCCACTAGTTTCTTGATATGGTCGTCCGTTTTTAAAATTTTTCTTTTTAATGTTTATTTATTTGAGAGAGAGAGAGAGAGAGAGCGTGAACAGGGGAGGAGCAGAGAAATAGGGAGACACAGAATCTGAGGTAGGCTCCAGCTCTGAGCTGTCAGCACAGAGCCCGATGTGGGGCTCGAACTCACAAACCATGAGATCATGACCTGAGCCAAAGTTGGTCACTTAACCCACTCAGCCACCCAGGCACCCCTCCCTCTCTGTTATTTTCCCTTTCCTTCCCCTATGTTTCTCTGTTGTGCCTCTCAAATTCCACATATGAGTGAAATCATATGGTATTTTTCTCTCTCTGACTTACTTCATACTTAGCATAATACCTTCTAGGTCCATCCATGTTGTTGCAATGGCAAGATTTCATTCTTTTTCATCACTAAGTAGTATTCCATTGTGTGTGTGTGTGTGTGTGTGTGTGTGTGTGTGTGTGTGTGTGTATCACATCTTCTTTATCCATTCATCAGGTGATGGACATTGGGGCTCTTTCCATACTTTGGCTATTATTGATAGTGCTGCTATAATATTGGGGTGCATGTGCCCCTTCGAACCAGCATTTTGTATCTTTTGGATAAACTTACGGTTGAGAAAACAATGTCAGGTTGTAAATAAATCATCAATCTGATATAGCTGGAAAGCTTTCTGAACAACTGGCCACCAGGAAAAAACACTGCTCATGGGGTATCTATGCAAAGGAGTTTTAAATACTTTCACCCACTGTGCACAATTCTAAACCTTTTTTGAAGAAAAGTTGTTATTCAAGCCACCTAATACTTTTTGGATAATCATCACAGGCTTTCATCTGTTACCCAATTTTATATTCGTCAGTCTTCTGTAAATGCAAGACAAGTGACAGTTTTGGTCTTGGATAATTGGACTATTTAGATTTGTGTTTGTCTAAATAACCAGAATGCATACCCATGTGTGACAGTTTAATTTTCAGTTTTCCCAGAATATTATTTTTCTCTAATGGCTTACTCGTATCAAATTTCTCTTTAGAAATTCTGCTTCCTGACTTTTGTCAATATAAACCTAGCATGTGCCAGAATACTCAAATCCATATCACTAACAGACTTCTAAATTGACTTGCTTTCAACCATCAGTATCCTGTTTCAAAATTATATGATTATTTCTGATACATGTAGAGTATTCTCAGTAATCTAACTCACTTTGCTACAACATGTAAGTCAGTAAGAGGCATGAGGTACAACAGATTTAAATCAAATTAGATTAGCATCTATTGTGACAATCTCGGAAAATTAAGTTATGATGGCACTGGACTTCTAATTATACAACTCCCTGCCAGTCAAAGGTAATACTATTTAACGCTGGCAGTAACTAAAATCCCAGGCATCTCTTCATTTAAAAATTTATAACTAGGTCAACTCCCCCAGCATCAGGCAGATCTGCTACATGGTTCCCATACAGCTGAAAACATGCACTTAACTATAATTTTGGATGAATTCTACATCCCTCACTGAAGGCAGTTCTCTAGGGCAGGTTCATTTCCATATAGACAGCAGTCAGTCGATTACTAGACTCATCGCAGTATGTACCATACAATATACACAGAATCAAAGATAGAACTATAATTTAAGAAAACACCCTGAAAATATTTTTTAAACACAGAATAAAAGCATTTTTATGTTCTTTATATTTTCACCTACCTCACCACAAAAAAATCTGGGGAAACCTACTTGAGCTGGAAACTGGTCAGTACAGTTATCCTTAAATTCAAATGAGTTTACAGTTGAGAAGAGGAAGAACATACACAACTTGGAAGTTACTAAATGAAATGTAAATGGCAAGGGAGAAAACAAGTATTTATCGAGTGCCTAACATGTAATGTACAATTTTAGTACTTTACATATACAGTTGAATTAATCCTTTAGAAAAGTTGTTAAACACTATTTTGCAGATAATCAGACAGACTCAGAAACCCTATGTAATTGCTAGAAGGTCAGACAGCAAGGTATTACCAGGATAACAACTATGACCAAGGTCTCTTGGATACCAAAAATGGAAATAAAATTAGGAATGCATATTTTCAGACGAGTATGTGGAAAAGGTGGAACTTGTCATCCATACTGAAAGAGATCAGAATTTGCTTATTGAATTTTTGAGATAATTGTAGATCCTTAGGCGGCTGTAAGAAATAATTAAGATAAATTCCTTGTGCCCTTGCCCCAGTTTTCTCCAATGGTGTCATTTTGCAACTGCATAGTACAGTATCCTAATCAGATAGCGACAATTATATAGTCTATATTTTGACCAAATAGGCCATTTCCATCACAAGAATGCGTTATGTTGCCATTTTGTACACACACTCCCTCCTTCTCATTGTCCCCTAATCTCTGACAATCACAAATCTCTTCATTTCTAAAATTCTGTCATTTCAGTAATGTTATAACAATGAAATCACAGACTACGTTGTTGACAGGATCGGCATTTTTTTCCTTAACATACTTCTTCAGAGATTCATCCAGATTGCTGCATAGTCAAGAGTTAATTCCATTTTATTCCCGAGGAGTATTCCAAGGTATGGGTGTATGGCTTGTTTCATTTTTTTTTTTTTTTTTTACGCACAGAACATTACAGACAATGTTTCCAAGCTTTGGCATTGACAAATAAAATTACTTTAAAGATTCACATACAAGTTGTGAGTGAGTATATGTTTTCATTTCTCTGACAGAAGTGCTCAGGAGCGCAACTGTTTGGTGACATAGTAGGTGCTGTGTGGGAATCTACCAAACTGTTTTCCGATGTGTCTGTATCATTTTCGTTGCCTCTAGCAACAAAGTCTGGCCCAGGAGCTCTCCAACTCCACCAGCGTTGCCTTCGTCACTATTTCTTCTTTCAGCCATTGTAAAAGGTGTGTGATTATACCTCATCGTGGTTTTCGCTCGCGCTTCCCTGATGGCTAATGTGTTGAACATCTTTCATGTGCTTACTTGCTGAAGACAAATTCTTAGTCTTCCTTCACTGAGGACCTCCTGAAGGATACTTACACTGAGTACAGCATTTTGAGTTGACAGGTGTAGAACTTGGTCAATCGTATGCCACTTCCTTCTGGCTTTTGTGGTTTCTGATGAGATATTTACTGTCACCCAGGTTATCTTTTTTTTTCCCCCTGTAGGTCAGGTGTAATTTCCTTCTAGGTGCCGTGAAGATTACTTTTTCCTAACCTTCCATAAATTCGACTGATGTTTCTTGATGTGGGTATTCTTGAGTTTATGCTGTTTGGGGATTACTATGCTTTAAACTGTAGATTTGACTGTTATCCTAAGATCTGGAAAATTTTCGCCCATTATTTATTTGAGTTCTCTTCAGCCCCACACTTACTTCTTCTCTTATACTGGCTTCCAAAGGTGGAAGAATGCGATCTTTTGTTACCACCTCAACCCATCTCAACCCTCGTTAGCAAAGGCTCTATTTTTTTTTTTCTGGATTGAATAATTTCTAATGTTCTGTCTTCAAGGTCATTGATTCCTTCCTCTGTCCCTTCCATTCATATTTTTTAAAAAAATAGTTATTGTTTTTCATTCTAACTTTTCTATCTGTTTCTTCTTTGTATTTTCTGTATCTCTGAGACATTTTCTTTCCTGAGAATTGCCATTGTTTTTCTCATTTGTTCCAAGCACGTTCACAATTTGTTCTTTAAGCACCTTTATGTGAGTCATTTTAAAATCCTCACCAGTAATTAAAAAAGCTCCACCATTTTGGTGTTGGCATCTACTGATTATCTTCTTTTGTTCACTTTGAGATATTTTTGGTCTTAACGTGATGAATAGTTTTCAATTGTATCCTGGATATTTTGGGTACTGTGTGAAGAGACTCTAAATCTTACGTAAACATTCTGTTTTATCCGGGTTCCTGTTACACCATTCTGGAGGGGAAGGGTACAGCTCTGCCTTATTACTTCCAGGTGAATGGAGAAGTTCCGTTTCCTCACTAAACCTCCTTTGACACCTAGTCGGGGGTGCTCTTGGTTAAAGCTGGGTTGGGGCGCCTGGGTGGCGCAGTCGGTTAAGCGTCCGACTTCAGCCAGGTCACGATCTCACGGTCCGTGAGTTCGAGCCCCGCGTCGGGCTCTGGGCTGATGGCTCAGAGCCTGGAGCCTGTTTCTGATTCTGTGTCTCCCTCTCTCTCTGCCCCTCCCCCGTTCATGCTCTGTCTCTCTCTGTCCCAAAAATAAATAAACGTTGAAAAAAAAAAAATTAAAAAAAAGCTGGGTGACAATGAGAGTTCCAGCCACCCACCAGACTTCCCTAACTGGGGGAGGGTGGGTGTGAGAGTACAGGCTCCCGACATGTTTCCCACCGGCACCCCTGGGGGCTGTGGGCCTCACCACTGTCTAACAGAGATACAAGTCCTGGCTCCTGTTCAGCCTTCTCTGCCCCTACTTCAGAAGGGAGGGACGGGTACCTCTTTTGTGGCCTAGCAAGGGTGGTGGTCCAAGCTCCCCACTCAACTTTGCTAACAGGGGCTGAGATGGGGCACCCTTTTTTTTTTTTCTGTGATATTTATTTGGCTGGATTCAAATGGTTATCTAAAACATTCTGTCTTGATAAACTGACATTCCCTAGTCGTTTGGCTCGAGTGAGAATATTTTGGTTGCATGTTTCTGTTTCGTTTTCAGTTTTGTTATCTGTACTGTTGGTGTTTCTAGGTTGCTGCCTTCTTAAGTTCCAATTCTGGGATACATGCAGCAAAAAGAAAATTCAGGAAACCCCCTGCCATATCATTTTGTAAGTTCTAGTTACCTAGGTGGCATGCCTCTTCCCTTCAACTTTGTGAATCTTCTTGTGCTTACTTTAAGTATCATGGTTAGAGTTTTTAGTTGCATTTATTGGGATAAATAGGGGAAAGTATGTCTATTTCATCTTTCCAAAGTGAAAGAGAAATGGGATGTAAATGTGTGGTTGGAGAGAAAAGAACAATTCACAAATAAGAAATAAGAAAATAACATATCAAAATTCCTACAAATTTGAAACTGAAATGTTGGTGATATATATTTTTTAGAATAATATAATATAAAACAGCTATTTTCCCTTGGATGAACGTGCATCCCAAAAAATGTTGGCCTAAAAATAATTGTAAAAGGAGTGTTTCCTGATTATGAGTTTGCTTTCAAGCAGCAACCGGATTGTAGAAAGAAATAGTGACTTCTTGACTCAAAATGCTAGTTAATTTCCATTGTAAGCAAAATTTTAATTGGGGCACCTGGGTAGCTCAGTCGGTTTAGCATCAGATTCTTGATTTTGTTTCAGGTCATGATGTCAACGTTCATGAGATCGAGCCCTGTGTGTGTGGAGCCTGCTTGGGATTCTCTGTTCCTCTCCCTCTGCCCCTTTCCTCCATGCACATGCACTCCTGTCTCTCTCTCTCTCTCTCTCTCTCTCTCTCTCTCTCTCTCTCTCTCTCTCAAAATAATAAATAAGTAAAGTTAAAACATTTTTTTTTCATTTCCAGTTTGAGGGGCCTTGATCTTAAATATGGAGAAAAAATTAAACGTATTTGTTATGCATATACATTTATTGAGAACGATTCATTTAACCAGTCACTTTGTGCTCAGAGAATTCACCTCCTTACACATTGGCCAGAAGAGCCAATTATGTAAATACTCTGGGGCCTTTTTGTCAACACTCCATTTTGAGCTTCTTTGACCAAATTTCTACAATGAGAAGCTTACTTCTGAAAAAACTGGGCATTTCAAAAAATAACTAGAACACCCTGGTCAAGTGAAAGCAATACTATTATCAGATTGGTGAGTCTGTTAGTAACAGTGTTAAAAGTTGTCCATCATAAATGGGGGTCATCAATATTAAAAAATTGTGATGTTTGATATGAAAATACTATATTTTCCCCCAATTTGAACAATATTGTTTCAAAATCTGTTAGGTTTCTCCAGTAAACTCACAGGTGACAGACCAGGTCTGCAATGTCGAATATCAACTGCTAGCGTTTGGTTTCTAGATTAAAAGTCATTAGCTACGTGGCCTTGGTAAGTGGCCTAACTTGCTGACAGCCTGAATCTGAGTGTGCACCTCTGAAAAACTGGAACTAAATGACAACATAGGTAAAAAATTATTTCAACAATGTTTGGGGTGATTTTGTAACCTAAACCAAACAAACCTAAGCCTGTTTCCTTTAAGTAGACAAGGATATACAGAGATCATAAAACAAAAAAATTTCATTTAAAAAAGTATGTTAACTATACTGGAATTAAAATTTTAAAAACTTAATAAAACTGAAATTAAAAAAGAACATATAGATCAAAAGAGGGTTAAAATACTAAATATTAAATGGGATCTTATAATTCAATGGTCCAGCGCAATACATATGACATTTTTGAAGTTATCAGTAAATGGTAGCTATTAAAATAAATACTGTATCAGCAAAAATGAGCAAACAACCATTAGTTTATGTTTAGATAAGAAAAATACAAAATTAAAATTATATTTTTTGCCTATCAGTTATGAAAAATTAAAAATAACAATATATACTGTTGGCTATAGAATAATGAAATGAGCACACTTATACTCTGCAGGTGAGTGAGAATGTGAATTGATATAATTTTTTCTAAAGGACAACTTGGCAATGTGTATAAAATATTTAAAAAATAAACATTCTCTTGACTAAGCCATACCATTTCTAGGAATTCACCCTAAGCCATTTTTATTTTATTTTTAATTTTTTAATGTTTATTTATTTTTGAGAGAGAGACAGAGGGCAAGTGGGGGAGGAACAGGGAGAAAGAGGGAGACACAGAACCCCAAGTAGGCTGCAGTCTCCAAGCTGTCAGAACAGAGCCCAACGCGGGGCTCGAATGCACAAACTGCCAGATCATGACCTGAGCCGAAGTCGGACATTCAACCGACTGAGCCACCCAGGCACCCCTACCCTAAGCCATTTTTAAATGTCCAAAGATATATGTGCACATACATACTACAGTATTGATTATATAGCTAAAACACCCAGATTTTTAAAAATAAGTTATACTTTAATTAGATTGTGAGAGAGTCACACAATGGCCTTTATGCCCTCCCCCTTCCCTCCCCCGCTCATGCTCTGTGTCTCTCACTCTCAAAAATGAATAAATGTTGGGGCGCCTGGGTGGCGCAGTCGGTTAAGCGTCCGACTTCAGCCAGGTCACGATCTCGCGGTCCGTGAGTTCGAGCCCCGCGTCAGGCTCTGGGCTGAGGGCTCAGAGCCTGGAGCCTGTTTCCGATTCTGTGTCTCCCTCTCTCTCTGCCCCTCCCCCGTTCATGCTCTGTCTCTCTCTGTCCCCAAAATAAATAAACGTTGAAAAAAAAAATGAATAAATGTTAAACAAAAAATTGAAAAAAAAAACATATTACACATTATGATATGATTTTAGAGACCTAAACATAGCCAGTGTAAAACGTAAAATGATGCCAACAAAGTGTGGTTATCTGTCTTCTAAGGAAAGAAAGTAGCTTCTATCCTAATTTAAGGCTTAAATGAACACATATATACTCACGTAACGCACACATCCACATCCACACATAAACATACACACACGGAAGCTGATCGTTTCTATTAAGAATCTGTCTCAATATTTTCTTTCTTTTTTTTTAAGTTTTTAAAATTTATTTTTGAGAAAGAGAGAAAAAGAGAGAGCGTGTGCAAGCAGGGGAGGGGCAGAGAGAGAGGGACAGAGAGAATCCCAAGCTGGCTCCGTACCATCAACGTGAGCCAGAAGCAGGGTTCCATTCCATGAACTGTGAGGTCATGACCTGACCCAAAACCAAGAGTGGGGCACTTAACCAGCTGAGCCACCAGGCACCCCTGTATGTTTTTTTTTCTGAACAAAGCTTTCTTTCTGTATTTAATTGAATTGTATATACCACTCAAGTGCACAGAGTAAAAGACATAGCCAATTCATGTCTTTGCTTTCAGCTTGCGGCGCTTTACCACGAAGTTTTAAATCATAACATCATTTATCATAGTACTTGAATGTCTTGTGGAGGATTACCTTCAGCTGGGTAAAAAGTCTGTATCACATTTGGGTTGTATAGATACGAAATAGCTGACAGGTCACATGGTCACAATAGGTCACATGGCTAATAAATGAGTCTCAGAACTTTTCGCTAAGTCAAACTAAAAAAGCTGTGTGTCAGAGATCCTATACTGCAATGGCTGCCAGTGCATCTGAAAATGATGATATAAGATCATGCCCTCAACCTTTGAGGAGACTTACAATAAACAGCCAGACGTGTCTTTTTCTGTTTTTGTCTCTAACTGCTAAGTAAGCTTTTGTACATGTTGTACAAAAGCTTAATCTAAGATGCTTCTCAGATCTCAAAGCCAAGAAAGGAGTGTTTCTCCTGATGGTTTGATTCCTCTTAGAAAACAGCCATCATGCAAACCACCATGTTTCCCCTTGGACCTAGCTGGTAGGAAGAAATGTTCTCAACACATCAGCCTTTCTCATCATGGATCTCTCCATTTGTCTTTGCCTTTCCCAACACCCCTTTCTGACTCGGGGCAGAGGTGGGAAGGGACAGCACTGATGCAAGCAGGAAGAGCTATTTCTCCTGAACGGCTTAGTGGTAACTCCCCAAGTTAAGGCACACTGCCTCCAACAAGTTTTCCTTTGCAGTGTGTGATCTTTTCAAAAATCCTGTATGATAACCTTCGTTCTTCTTATTTCCATTATTTTACTCTGTAAACTGAGACCTGGAGAGGCAGAAGGAGTTTTCCAGAATAAAGTGATCAGTGATGGAGCCGCTTCCAGCTCCAAAATCTATGATTTATTCATTTTCTGCTATCTGTTCATCTGATGGAAAATATACTGGGGTGTGAGTTTTGTAAAGAAGAAGCCATCAAACACAAATCTTCTTCCCAGCCTACTTTTCCTGAATTGTTCCTACACTTTGGCATCCAAGACATTCTTCCAGAATTATGAATCAAAATAAGTAATTTATGATTCCTCACTTTTAGTGCACTAGCGCGGTTTTCTATGCAGTGAAAATATTCAGTCCCCTAAACAATTCCTCCTTTGTTAACATGACATAGAAAAAACAGAGTTTACAATCTGTGAAAAGTCTTCTGGTGTTGGTCGCGGTAGAAGGGTTGAAAATAAACGTTTCCACCATTTTCCTTGACACACCGAAGAAATGAAGGAACTACCGAAAGCGAGGTCACCTGCCTGTGTCGCACGTTGCTAGCTGCCAAAGGCTACGTTAATTCCACTACATGCAACACATTTTGTGTGTCGCTGGTCCTGATGATAACTTAACCCATTAGACCCAGCAGCCGACTGAACTTTTAATAAGTATTTACTCACAGTTAGAATCGTATGGCCTAGAAATGTTTTTTAACCAAATATTCTGTCTTTTATTATAAAAGTCAGGTAATTCCAATCTAGCGATGAGCCAGTATCATCCCGCAGCATTTTTTTTTTTTTAGCGTTTATTTATTTTTGAGACAGAGAGAGACAAAGCATGAACGGGGGAGGGTCAGAGAGAGGGAGACAAAGAATCTGAAACAGGCTCCAGGCTCTGAGCTGTCAGCACAGAGCCCGACGCGGGGCTCGAACTCACAGACCGCGAGATCATGACCCGAGCCGAAGTCGGCCGCTTAACCGACTGAGCCACCCAGGCGCCCTCCTGCAGCATTTTTAAACCACATACAAACTGATTATATTCTTTTTTATTTTTGGCAGCATTATTCTTCATAAAGTAACCAAAGATGCCCCAATTATACTTCTTAAAATAGTATATCACCTAATAAAATCAGGTATATTTTGGTATTATAATCCTTATCCAATACCTTACCTCAGCTCTTAACTCGTAGATCACTCTATCCTTGCCGGTTTGAGATTCTGATTCTTCTTTTATATCTCCCGATATTTCTTTCATTTCATTTTCATGTTGACCAGGAATAATGTTAAACTGAAAAAAAACAAAAACAAAAACAAAACCAGAAGTTAGAATTATAATCACATGAGGCTCCAAAGGCTGGCTCCAGGATAATCCACATTAGTCCTTCATTTTACTTTTAGTTTAGTTTTTGTTTGTTTGTTTTCTATGTGGATTCTGGCAGGTTTTACCGTTGCTGTGATAATTAATCATTTATTTCCTTACTTGTACTTGAAAAATTCTAAGTTGTTCAAAAACAAATCAGCAAAGCTTTAGCAATCTAAACTAATCATTTGAAAATTGGGCAAAACTTGGTTACCTCACATACTCCTGATAATTGACCAACTAGATTCTAAATGAATCCAATTAACACTGATTTAACAGTCTTGGATATTTGTAACACAGTACCCTTTGTGACTCTACTTAATGTCTATTTTCTATGAAGTCTAAAGAGTACATAGATTACAACAGAGACAAATTTGGGCGATGGAAAAAATACATCTATATAACGCTTGAATTAGGAAAGACATATTTATAAACGATGCCAATAAAATGCAATATGGAACTCCTACAGAAAAACAGGGTAAAGAGTGGCATATCCAGATAATGTAAGATTATTCAGCACTAAAATGAAATGAGCATTCAAGCCATGAGAAGGCATGGCGGAAGCTTAAATGCATATTACGGAGTGAAAGAAGCCAATCTGAAAAGGTTACTTACTGTATAATTCTAATTATGTGACATTCTAAAAAAGGAAAAAGTATGGAGACAGTGTAAAATGAGTGGTTTTCGGGGTTGTGGGTAGGAAGGGATGAACAGGTGGAGCACAGAGATTTTTAGGGCAATGAAACTATTTAGTATGACCCTGGTAGACACATATCATTATGCATTTGTCTAAACCCAGAGAATGTACAACACGGAGAATACATCCTAAGGTAAACTATGGACTTGGGTGATAGTAATGTGTCAATATAGGTTCATCATTTGTAACAAATGTACCACCCTGGTGGAGGACACTGATAATGGGGGGGACGGTATGCTTAAGTGGACACAGGGAGCCTATGGCAAACGTACGTACATTCCATTCAATTACGCTGTGAACCTAAAAGTGCTCTAAAAAATAGTCTATAAAGTGAAACACAGGAAGGTGAGAAAAATCCTGTAAATACATAGTAAATTTTCTCCATAGCTGTTCTTATAGTTTTCAACAGAAACACAAAATTTGGTAAATCTATAAAATGTGTAATACACATATAACATTGTTTTATTAATTTACATTTTCCCCTAAAATATGTAGTAAATGTTTTCAGAATTTATATTATATAATTTGTGTGCAATCCCACTATAAATTAGAAAATAAAAGCAAACATTATACTACCTATTTAAAATTAAAAATAACATTACTCATAACATTAAGTATGTATTAGTCTCTAGGAACTGAACTTGATATATATTTCCTTAGTTAATGCTAGAGTAATCCTATGTGTTAGGTATTATTATTATCCTTAAAGAAAAATAAACCATACTTTTGCTAGGCTTAAGCAACTTTCCCAAATTCACAAAGCTAGTAATGGAAGAAGCAAAAGTTAAGAATGTTCTCGCTAAATTCATTACCAGAGTGCTTAATCATAAACCGGCACTACATCTATAATTATAAAGCTGGAAGCCACTGGAATAGTTTACTGAAAGGCAAAAAGTTTATAGACACATACTAAAAACGAACTACAGTGGAGTTAGGGGGCTGATTTGCCGAGTACAGAGAAGCTCCATGTTCAGAGTTAATAATGTGGAGGAAACACCACGGAAGGCAAATGTGGAACAGGACACAATGCCACGGAGTTCAGCACAAGTCTGTCTAGGCACGTTTCACCTCACATTCGTGTAAATAAACAATGTGGTATTAATCTCTGGCCAAAATAAAAATAAAATAAGTCACTTTGCTAAAGAAAATAATGAATTGCGAGGGTTGAATCAAAGCAACAGTTTCTGGGTTCAAGTTCACCAAAGTAAAATCCAACTCATTCTGGTCACTGAATGCCCTTAGTGTAACTTCTGAAATCTTGACCATTAATTCTCAGCGAATTACATCAATCAATAAGCCTTCTCGTTGTCAACCGAACTTCCAATCAACTTTGCCACTCAAAGGAGAGAGGAGGCAGGAAAATAAATTTTCATACACAACAGTATAGGAAGTCCACACTAATTACCTAAAATAATTCCATTTTCATTTTTCATTGACAATGGAAAATCAAGGATCTCTGGACATACGAAGAAACCAAGAACATGAAAAAAAAAATCTAAGATTATAAAACAAAATGTCTGACAGAAAAAAAAGATAAATGGTATAATTTAAGATATGAAAGTAAATGTTATTAAAAATATAATCACTATCTTTGGGGAAAATGAATATTATACTGCACTCATAAATGAAGAACAGAGCAATTTCAAAATTTCAAAGAAAAAAGAACAATAAAAGAAAGCTTTTTAAATGTGTCTAGTAATCCTATCCTTTAGAAGACTTTATGAGACAAGTTAGTGTCTCAAGGCTCAGTTCTTGGACCTGTGGTCTTGACGCATTTACACCTTTGGAGAGCTGATGTGCACCCATAGCCCTGCATACTAGTCAGAATTCTGACAATCTCCAAATTGTTCTATCCTGTAGGTCTCCTCTGAACTTTGGACCCATGTGTCCAACTTCCTACTTGTCACTTCCGTAGGTATCCAAAATTAACACATTGTAAAGACAAATTAAGAATTTCCCTAAAACAGGTGTCTCTTCCAGACTTTGCTATCTCAGTAAGGATCAACTCCATCTTTCCCTTTGATCAGGCCAAAAATATTGGATTTATTTCTAACTCTTTTCTTTCTCCGACATGTCATATCCAAAGTAAAAAGTAAAATAAAAATAATTCAATTTTGCCTTCAAAATATATAATAAATCCAACCACTTCTCGACCTGCACCACTACTGCCCTGATCAACACCACCATGGTCTCTCACATCAGTTATTTTAATAGCTGCCATGATCTTTGCTTCTTCAAGTAGCTCTATATTTCCCCTTCCAAAACAGCAATCAAATAAAGCATTTTAAAAGTAATGCAGGTCACATAACTCTGTCGCTCAAAATTTTCCTGTGGCTTCCCAAATCCATTCAGAGTGTAAGTCAAAGTCCTTACCATCTGCCTGGTCCTGTAACCTCCAAACCTCATCTCCTACTCCTAGCCTGTATTCTGTTGGTCACTCTGACTTCTCACTGTTCCTACACACTCCAGGCTCGAAACAGCAAAAACTAAATAAATTAAATTAAATTAAATTAAATTAAATTAAATTAAAGAAAGATGAATACAGTAAACAAAATATTGTACAGTGAAGGCAATTAAGACAATATAACAAGAAAAAAAGCCTGATGGCCAGATTAATAAAACTATACTCCTCCTTATGAAAACTTGAGTTATTATGATCCTTTTAAAATTATACTCTGAACTCAAAATCACCTTAATTTTGCCACTTACTCACCTTCAGGTTCGGATTAATGGAGGCATAAGTAAAATCTAATTAGGAGCTGAAAAGTTGAAAGCTGTGGATGTATAGATGTTAAAGATTATTATTTGGAAGAATTATGAATGTCACCCACAAGTGATCTATCACATTACTTAAATTGAAAGTGATAGAAATAGAAGGTACCTGAAAAAGTGAATGAGTCAGCATTAGAAAGCATTTTCTAAGTTCAGATCCTTTTATTTAATATTTATTTAAGTATAGTCTCTTGTTAAGACTCCTTTTCTGAAATTGCACCATAAGATAATTCCAAAATTCCTCTTTAAAATTCCTCCTTTCATACTGCAGTATTTGTGAAAGGTTAAACCAGGCAACTTGTCATCTCTCTGGCTTCAGAAATATCTGCCATAATTTGCTTCTGGAAAATCAGCAACATTATATGTAAATATTTATTCTAGTACATTCAAATTAGCATGGAGTGGAATGTCTTTTTGAAGATAATTCTGGAAAACAAGAATATTGTGCAACATATAAATAAAAATATTTTCTTAGTTATTCAGATCAATTGGGAAAAGAAAATCTCATTTCAAAAGGGCACAAAAATATAATCTAACACACCCTGTTATTTTGATTCTGCCTCACAATTTTACCCTTCAGAATAATCTAAAACAATTCGGTAGTTATTGCTTATTCCAAAGATCTGGCCTTTGTGGGATATTGCATTCAATATTTATGTCCATATTATTAATAATACAACATAATTCAATCTCCTCAAATAGCAAATCCACTATTTCTCCCCTAACTCTCAACAAACGATCTTGCAGCTTCATTCATGGAGAAATAGAAAAGCTATGCATAGGAAAGATCTTCAACCTCTTGTAACATAATCTACAAATTTGCATGCATCTGTACAAATCTTTTCTTTCCTCTTGTCAAAGAACTTAAATACCCTTCCTTCCTAGAGTTAAAAACTAATCATTTCATTTGTAGTCAGGATTTAGTATCTTTGGAGTACTTGGAAAACTCATTCTAAGAACTGTACCTCTCCTGGATTTTCAAGATCTCTTAGTTTCTCCTGCATCAATATTTAATAGCTTAATAGTTTCCATTTACGTTTGAAAGGGAAATATGAGAGACCAAGTGTAGAAAACCGCCCCACACCTCCCTTCCTGCCCCATCTCTTTTCTGGTTTTGAACTGTCCATTCCAGCTCTTTGTTTCCTCTTACCTTCAACTGTCATGCAAGAGCTGCTTGCCCTCAGGGTTTGGTTTCCACATGCTCCCCTCTGACTCATTTCCTCCATTGGCTTTTGCTGCCCCCATTCTCAACACTTTCCAATATACAATATTCAGCCCGTCCTTAACGTGAATCTTTGGCAGAATTTGATACTGTTAACAATGTCTTTGTTCAAGTACTCTTTTCCTCTGGTTCATGGGAAGAAAGGTTTTTTTTTCTTATTTTAATGTTTATTTATTTTTGAGAGAAAGAAAGACAGAGTGCAAGCGGGGAGGGGCAGAGAGAGAAGGAGACACAGAATCTGAAGCAGGCTCCAGGCTCTGAGCTGTCAGCACAGAGCCCGACATAGCGCTCGAACCCACGGACCGCGAGATCACGACCTGAGCCGAAGTTGACGCTTAACCGACTGAGGCACCCAGGCGCCCCAGGAAAGGTTTTTCCCTGCTCTCATCCTTCCCAGACATTCTGACTTAGAGGCAGTTTCCCTTCCTCTGTCTGCCTTACCTAGTGCTAGTCCTCCAAACTCTCTTTTGCTTCATTCAATACATCAACCTTGGGGATCCCATTTCCTCCCATGGTTGCAACCACCATCTCGCTATGATTATTCACATTTGTTTCCTGCACTAATAAATCCAAAATCTCACCAAATATTTCTACCTCAAGCTCAATATATTCAGTATTGAATCCATTGTCCTTTCCTCTCAAGTTTCTCTTCTTCATGATATGCCTTCTTTGGTGGATGGCCACCCCACAGATAAGGTCAGCAATCTGTAACTTCTCCTCTCTAACCCCCTAGCATCCTCTAGCATTTCCAACATTCACTTAATCACTAAGTTTGAAGAGAGCATCACAATTTCTTTCACTTGCATATATCTATGAACTCTCCACATCCCCCACTAAACTTAGGACACCTGATAATTTCTTTCTGGATTACCATGACAGATTCATAATAGTTTTCTCATCAGCCATGCCCCCAAATCTCTTCTTCACACTGAAGTTTGAATTATTTTTTAAAAAATGTTTACTTATTGATTTTGAGAGAGAGAGAGAGAGTATGGGAGGGGCAAAGAGAAAGGGAGAGAAAGAATCCAAAGCAGGCTTCATGCTTTCAGCACAGAGCCCGACATGGGGCTTGATCTCGCCATTGTGAGATCATGACCTGAGCCAATATCAAGAGTGGGACAGTTAACTGACTAGGCTACCTAGGTGCCTTTTGAGTCATTATTTTTTAACCAAACTGACCTTGGTCAACACACTTCAATGGCTTTTCCCATTGCTTTCATGTTGATGTATACATTTGTAATTGGGCTCCTAAGTATTGAATATCAAATAGTACAGAGTGGAAGACCAAGTGTTTAGCAGTTAGGCAGGTTCTGGCAGCCATACCATATTCTTATGAAAGGTAAGGAAAGTAAAAAGGAAATATGCCCAAATGGGAGGTCACCTAAATGCAGTGGACCCAGGGATAGCTAACAACAATTAAGATTCCAACTAATTTTAATTAACTCTAAGTGCATGGAGAAGCCTCCAAAATTCCAAGCCTTATATCATAGCTGCAAAAATTGTAGCCAAAACTATTCAAACTCAACTTTACCTGATTCCCTCCCTCAACCTTAAAGAATGGTAGTAAAGACACAAAAAATGTTTATGTTTAAAGCAAATTTTATTGTGTCCTTCATGTCAAAATAAAAACATTAATCTTAGTGGTGTTTAAACTGTTTTGCTCTCATACTGATGTATCTTTTACTTTTATAAATGGTGGACTAAACAGTATATTTATCTAGATTCAATAAATGAAATTTTTGCTGAATTTTAAATAAAATGGTTGTTTCACATTTTACTTAATGCTAATATCGAAAAGCCACAGAAATGTGATATTCACTATCATCTATTCAAAAAATTGTATTAATTTTATTTCTTGAATTCTTATTTCTTTAATATATGTTTATATTTGAAAAAGTTTTGCTCAATAATATGAAATAAAAATATGTATATAAAATATGTATGTATATATTATGACTGTAAGGCTCCAAACATTACAATGTTTCTTTGGATTGAACTGTCTCTAGAATTGCTATGGTACATGGTTACTTAAAAACAAGACAAGATAGCACATATTGTGATAAGTAATTATTAAATATAAACTAATCATTTACTGGAAATGCATCTCTTAATGAGATGGATAGATACATTTTTTCAATTAGTTTGTGTATCCATGGATGAAATTACTTATTGATAGAATGAAATAAGAGTTATCATCAGTTTTCTTTATTTTCTTTAAAATGTAGGCACCGAGAAAGTTGATCACACATTAATAGAAGCAGAAGATGTTTCATTATAGCAGACGCACTGTTTGTGTTGGTTTTTTAATGTCTTTCTTTTTTTGTTTCAAGTTTTTACTTAAATTCTAGTTAATATATACTTTCTAAATAAATGACAAGGTCACATTTGTTCTTATATCATTTATTATCTACAAACTGACCAATCTATTAGGTCTTATTCCAGTATTTTTATGAAGAAGAAAAAATATAAGCCATCTGAAATGCCAAAGATTTTGTGAACCATTGATTAGTTGGGTTTCTCAACACCAATTTTTCAAAATATCACTAGTACTCTTGATTTTTTCCCACTCTGACAAAATGTTCTAAAACAACACTTGGGTTGGGAAGTAAGCATGATTTCCATTTGAGAAATGGGTGGGGGGCAATGTGGGAAAAGAGAACTTGCTTGAAAAGTACGTCTTTAGGCAGATGGTTTTTTGAAGACCACATATGAAACCTGGAAATTTGGAGGTGAAATCCATATAACTATTTCCATGGGGAATTGTGGGAAAATGGCAGAGTGTGGTGGTGACTCTTTCAGTGTCTGCATATCTCTCCATGAAACATGCAGAGCAATGTCAAGAACAAAGTCAAAAACCTATGGAAGCCCACTGCAAAATTAGAGGACAAGTTTTCCCTGTAAACCCTAAGACGATCTACTCAGCTTCAAGAACTGCAGAATATCAGCACCTGTTTGAGAAAACTAAATGGAAGCAGCATGCCCTGAGAACACGAGAACCCAAAATTGACAACGGACGTTCCCTGCAAGTATGCCTGCAAGGTCAATGTGAAAAAAGTAGATGAAACTAGGGGAGCGGTTTACACATTCTAATTGGTGTGTGAGTGCAAAAGGCCCATAGAAAAGTCCAAAGAAGTACAACAATCTATATTCTGTATACTATAAAAAATAAAAGCAAAAACAAAAAGAGACAAAACTTCCTTTAAAAACACATCTACAATAAAGTATAAAATGCTGAGAATAGAATCCATACTAAAAGGAACCATGGCAATAAAGGGAGAATGATCCCGATAAATCAGTTAGGGAACAGAGTCAGGGGACTATGGAAAGGATAAGACTAAGTCATAATTTAGGGCACTTTACAAACACTGAGTAGTGAGCTCTAGATGAGGGCAGAAACATTTCTTGGTCTATGCTTCTTCTATTTTAAGTACAGAAAACCTAAATCTATGTAAGAATGAGTAACAGAAAAGGATCATAGTTGAATCATGTGTGATGTTATTATAAGGACAAAAGAATGAAGAACTAAATAATGCTCTTACAGACAGTGTAAGTATGCTGAGAACATTCTAAAAATACATGCCCACTAGAGAAAAAGAAAACAATAATCAAATTTTTCACTGCGACCTAAACAAAAATTATGTATAATATGAAATTATTTATTACATATATTATATATTATGTTTATTATATATAACATTTATATATAATATATGTTATATATTATACATAACTATATATTTATTATATATATTATTATATATAATATGAAATAAATAAGAAATTTATTTCAGAATAAGCTGTAAGGAACATAAGAACAGATAAATGTAGCAGATAATGTCTTAAGAGATAAGGTAAAAAGAAATAAGATGCAAAAAACCCAAAATCCAAGATAAATATTAAAAAGGATATCAGAAACTGTGACAGAGCAGAGTGACAAGGATTTAACATAGTGTTACATTTTCCATTTTTTTCCCACTAAAATGGCCTGAAATAGTGACCATCACTGCACCAGTGTCCTTATCTATGCACAGACGGTGGTCTTAAAGTATTTCCCATTATAAGAACCCGGGTGTCTTTGAAGAAGGATCATACCCCTGAGTCTATATCTTGTCATACATTAGAATAAGTAAACTTGAAATATTACTAGGATTGCATCAAATGTTCTCAATTGCCAATATAAAAAAACATTTTGCTCTCTAACTAGGGTACCTTTTGAATATCATTAAGGATAATTAGTACAGTAGACAATAAAAAAAATCTAAGAAGTTTAAATTCATAAATTTATAACAATACAAAAAAACTAATTAAAAAAATTTTAATGTTTGTTTATTTTTGAGAGGAAGGGAGAGTGTGAGTGGGGGAAGGGCAGAGAGAGAGGGAGACACAGATTTTGAAGCAGGCTCCAGGCTCCGAGCTGTGAGCACAAAGCCGGAAGCAGGGCTCAAACTCACAAACCGCGAGATCATGACCTGAGCTGAAGTCGGACACTTAACTGACTGAGGCACCAGGTGCTCCTTGACTAAAAACAAAAAAACAAAAAAACTAATTTGATTAACACTGGGGAATACTAGTGATCCAATTCATTATTTTGTAGATTGGTAAAGAAAGGAAAAGGAATCCATCTTGTAACCCAACTCGGTCTAAATGAACAAAATACTGTGTTTTCTTTTAAAGTTTATTTATTTATTTCGAGAGAGACTACAAGTGGGGGATGAGCAGAGAGAGGGAGAGAGAGAATCCCAAGCAGGATCTGCACTGTCAGCACAGAGCCCTATGTGGGACTTGAACCTACAAACCTTGAGATCATGACCTGAGCCCAAGTCAGATGCTCAACTGACTGAGCCACCCACTTGCCCCTAAATGAACAAAATATTGTATGAGAGGAAGCTCTTCTATTTACATATTCCAAATAATAACTGAAGCAGAAATAATATAATTAGAATATCACAATTTTGGAATTCCTAATTAATGCAATGAGCATCAGTCTATCAGCACCAGAAACAAATACCAGGTGCTTCCTAATGGAAGAACACGTTATCTGGGAGACAGTCTTGAAACAGAATCAAATCATACCTCTTGATCCAATTAAAATTTAATAGAAAATACAGTAGACAGAATAACATATTTAACCATACAATGTATAAATTCAATCTATAAAATCCAGAATAGAACCCTATGGGACAAATTACCTGTTTTTTTTTTTTTAATAAACAAATTATAAGAAGAAAAAAAGGAAAAAAGTTGAATAAAGAAAAAAAACCTATATATTAAAATGCACTTAAAAAGACATTCAATTAGGGGTCACCTGAGTGGCTCAGTCAGTTAAGCATCCGACACTTGGTTTCAGCTCAGGTCATGATCTCATGGTTCGTGAGTTCGAGCCCCGCATCAGGCTCTGTGCTGACAGCGTGGAGCCTACTTGGGATTCTGTCTCCCTCTCTCTCTGCCCCTCCCCTGTTTGCTCTCCATCTCTCTCTCAAAATAAATAAAAGTAAACCTTAAAAAAAAAAGACATTCAATTAAAATGGCTAAGCTTTATTTGATATTGATTCAGGTAAGTAAACTATGAAAATAGTGTTGACGTTTACTGGTAAGCTAGAAATTTGAACACCAAATATTTGATATCAGAAAATTGTTAATTTTTTACATTTCAAAATCGTATTGCTATGTTTAACAAGAGTCCTTATGTTTTGAGATACATACAGGATACATCCAGATAGAATAATACAAAGTGATAATATGGATGGATTTGATATGAGTAAAAATGATTAGTCAAGAGACAATCATTACTAAATATAGCTGATGGAAAAATTGGGAGTTGTGATAGTATTATTTTTGTTTTTGTAGATAGTTGAGATTTTCTATAGTAAAAAGTTCCCCTGCTTGTAAAATCTCTCTCTTATACCTGTGCATGAACATACTTGGAAAGTTGCCCAACTCCAGCTTATCTTAAAGTATAGATTCTATTAATCCATAGTCTTTTCGCTGTTAGTAATTCAGGTCCAGAACCTGTCTTTAGTAAAGATATTATTAGACTTTGATATAGAAGCCATGCAATATACATGTTATAGGAGGTGACTTTTTTCTTCAATATGTGGTTGTGGGGGTGTGAATGAATATGAGTGGCAGCTCATCCAAGCGTAAAATCACATAAAAAGACTATAAATCAAGAGTATGAAAAATAACACATTTCTATTGCATCCATTGAAAATTATTCAAAAGGTCATTTTGAATACCACAATTCTGTAACACCCTGGCTCTACCAATTACATTAAAATACAGGCTCGGTACTTGTTTCAATAATCCAAGTTTATGCCTTTTAGCTCATAGCTGATCTCTGTCCACAGAGTCACTCAAAGGCCAGAGGAAAGCCAATTAGAGTCCCAAAGAATAATTTATGATTCTTAACAGATTTATCCACAAGGTTATAAAAGAATATCACACTGGTCAACAGAGGATTAATCATGACTTGTGGATAAGGTTCATATGAGAAATTTGATTTGTATTTCATTAAGAAGTTAACTAGTATATATTTTATGTAAAACATCTAATAAGGGAATATAGTGGTGTGCAGTTCTTTCTGTGGATATCTGTCGAGAGAGGTTTATACAGACTTCTTTTATCAGTAGAAAGAAGTTATTTTGTACAACGATTGATGAACGGGGGAATCAATCACTTTCCTTTATTCCATGTTTATTGTAGAGATACTGCCTTTATTCCCCCTTAACTTTTGATTTATCCATTTCTAACAACTTCAGATACTAAATCACAACAATAAAAATTGTATTTATTAGTCACAGGCTCCAAATAAAATTTCTAGCATTTTTATAAAAGAATAACAGCAGAGTGGTCAAAAGGATGCTAGGAGGACAACAGGAAAGCTGTTTTCTAGATCTTGTCCTACAAAAGCTCGTTTCTGACCTCGGACAATCAGACTTTTAGGCCCCAATTTACTTTGCTTTTCATAAAAGGAGTAAGATAAGCTAGATTTTGGGGCGCCTGGGTGGCGCAGTCGGTTGGGCGTCCGACTTCAGCCAGGTCACGATCTCGCGGTCCGTGAGTTCGAGCCCCGCGTCGGGCTCTGGGCTGATGGCTCAGAGCCTGGGGCCTGTTTCCGATTCTGTGTCTCCCTCTCTCTCTGCCCCTCCCCCGTTCATGCTCTGTCTCTCTGTGTCCCAGAAATGAATGAACGTTGGAAGGAAATTTAAAAAAAAAAAAAAAAAAAAAAAGATAAGCTAGATTTTGTTCAAAGTAACTTTCCAGTGTGAATATGATATGAAAGTGAGAATCTAGAGACTGATAAATTAGCAAAAGGAAGAATGATTAACAGCTTAGAAATTATGTAAAAAAATGTGATTTAAAAGAAGGTAATAACTTTTGTTTTTTAATCCAGAAAAGAAGAAAATATATTCAATAAAAATATAAGATAATTATTTTTAAAACAAGATATTATGACTAACCAAAACATTCACAAAACATATGTAAAACATATTCTACATAAAAATTAACTGCTTTTTTCAAAAGTCATATCCTAGGCGAAACAGGATAGAAAATCATACTTCTAATATATGGTCAAAACAACCATGACTGTTGATCAAGATGGGGTAGCAGAAGCGAAATTTGCCAACCCGAAACCACTAAAAGAGCAAGAAAAATAGAGAAATTGTTGTAAAAACACAGATTATCAGGCAATTCCTGAGAAATGGAAAACAAATAAATAAAGCCCTAAAATTGCCCATTTACTGCCTGGGGGAATTTTCAACTCATAGATAAGGAAGGGAAAGCAACGGGGTCTCCATGAGTTGAGGCGGATCTCCCAGTGAAGGGGCTGAGGCATAGTGTGGGCAAGAGTTCCAGAAGGGTACTGAGCAGAGGGAGAACCCTAGAGGCCTAAAGAGTCCTCACTGGAGTGGTGACCAGAGCATCATTTTGAGGAACTTACCCCCAAAAGGATTAAAAGAAACTGTCTCTATGACTGAAATAAGTCCAGTAATAATAATCCCTGTTCCCAACTGCCAGAATAAAACCTTACAACTCATGGTAAAGTATTCAGATTGGCTTTGCCTCTGGATTCAGTAGAAAAAATAACCATAGACTAAATGCTACTCTGGTCTCATTTAAACAGGCTTAGAAACTTCAAGACAAAAAAGATCAACATGTCTCCAAGTAATGGAACTAGGCCACAGAACAAAGCTCAAAAATATATTTTTTAAAATGTGAAAATATTTAGCACCCACCCAATGAGGTAAAATTCTTCATGACAGGAGTCCAATCAAAAATTACATGTCTTACAAATAGGTACACATGACCCATAATGAGGAGGGAAGTCAATCAATTGAAACAACTTGTCCAGAAATAATAAAGATGATAGAATTAAAAATGACCAAGAGGACTTTAAGGTTCCCCTCAGCTTGATTAAACTTTAGACACCTTTATTTGTGACTACATACTCTTTACTTTCACTTTCTTAGTGTTTCTTTTGAAAACAACAGCCTGTAATTGTAAATTCTTTCTCTACCTCTTTGAGGTATAAATCTTCTCCCAGCCTTTTCTTTTCCTTTTTCTTTGTTTTCTTTTTCATTTCTTTTCTTTCTTTTTTTTTTTTTTTTTTTTTTTTTTTTTTTTTTTGCCAGCTTCATAATCCAGGATGTCTTTCTCTAGGACGTGGGAACCATCTCTTTGAAATGCAATCACAAAGGAGATAGTACTCTATTTATTGCCCAGTCTCTATCGGAGGGTAGAAGCCCAATTTCCACGGTGCCACTCAATATACGTAGATAACCTAATCATAAAGATGACCATCTGAAAACTCAGGAATGATCAAGGACCCGGATATACCCCGCTAACCAAACTTCCTCTCTCAAAGCCCCCCAGTGCATTTCCATTAGCTCACCACAGGACTACAATGAGTGCTAATCAGCAAGCTCGAGGACAACTTCAAGTGGCTTGATGTACTTGTAAGTGGAGTCCCTGAGAAACGGGGGGGGGGGGGGGGACAGATACTTAAAAAAAATGACAAACATTTTCCAAATTTAATAAAAAGCATAGACATATTCAAGAAATTCCATAAACTCAAGCACATATATAAAGATCATATCAACACATATGAAAATCAAATTGCTCAAAGACAGTAATGAAGAAAAGTCTTCCCCCCACCCCCCATCACTTGTAACTATCAAATGTGCTTTAAAGGTCTTCTAAGAGAAATTTTTTCCAGCTTATTCAGACACGTATGACCTACAGCACAGTGTAAGGTTAAGGTGTACAATGTGGCGATGTGACGCTCTTCTACATTGTGAAATGTTTACCACAGTGAAGTTAGTTAATATGTCCCTCACCTCACATAATTATCTTTTTGTTGACGTTGTTGTTGTGAAAACATTAAAGCTCTATTCTTCTAGCAACTTTTGAGTACACAATACAGTGCCATTGACTATAGTCACCGTGCAGCCGTCCAAAGTGGCCACACCATTCTGCATGAGAGTTCTTACTGTTCCATGTTCTTGTCAGCATTTGATGGTGTCAGTGTCCTGGACTGTGGCCATTCCAAGAGGTGTGCAACAGTATCTCATTGCTTGCATTTTCATCTTCCTTATGACATAAGATGCGGAGCGTCTTTCCACATGGTTATCTGCCATCCGTGGATCTTCTTCAGTGAGGTGTATATGGCCTTGGTCCCTTTTTGAAATCAGGTTGCTTGTGTTTCTTATTGTTGACTTTCAAGAGTTCTTTATATATTTTGGATAATAATCCTCTCTCAGATGTACATTTTCAAAATATTTTCTCCTGGTCTGTGGCTTGTCCTCTCGTTCTCCTGACATCGTCTTTGCAGAGAGAAGTTTTTCATTTTAACGAATCCAGCTTATCAATGATTTTGCTCATGGATCGTGCCTTCAAACACTGTATCTAAAAGCGGCATCACCACACCAAGGTCAGTCAGGTTTTCTCCTATGTTATCTTTCAGGAGTTTGGTAGTTTGTGTTTTCCATTTAGGTCCGTGATGTATTCTGAGTTAAATTTCATGAAGGGTGTAAGGTCTGTGTTTAGATTTTTTCTTTTTTTTTTTTTTTGCACATGAATGTCCAATTATTCCAGCATAAGTTGGTGAAAAGAGTATCTTTTATCTACTGTATTGCCTTTACTCCTTTGTCAAAGATCAGTTGATTATGTTTATGTGGGCCTATTTCTGGGTTCTCTATTCTGTTCCATCGATCTGTTTTTTTCACCAATACCACACTCTCTTGATTATTGTACTTTTAGGTATGTCTTGAAGTCAGGTAATGTCAGCCCCACTACCTTATTCTTGTCCTTCAATATTGTCTTGGCTATTCTGAGTCTTTCGTCCATAGAGTTTAGAGTCAGGGCATCAATATCCACAAAATAACTTGGGGTTTTGGCTGAGACTGCACTGAGTCTATAGATCGAATTGCAAACAACAGATGTCTTGGAAAGAATTGAGTCTTCCTATCCATAAACAGAAGCATCTTCAAGATATATTTTTGAATTTATACCATTTTAGCTATCAATTTTAAGGCTTTTAAGCATCACAGGATATTGTTCTTTAAGTTCTCTCTCTCTCTCTCTCTCTCTCTCTCTCTCTCTCTCTCACACACACACACACACACCAGAGAGAGATATCACACAAGAGAGACAGCAAACGAGCCCTGAGTCCTTTAGCGCGCACTCTCTCTCTCTCTCTCTCTCTCTCTCTCTCTCTCTCTCTCACACACACACACACACACACACACACACACACAATCCACAAACCCATGAAATTATAGAATATTAAAGTTTTGGGGGGAAAAGGTATTTTAGATTTTTACTTTTAGGTAAATGTTCTTTTTAAAGGATTAGCCTGGCTTAATTTTTAATTAAATATTGCCTGAAGTAACATATAATTACTACAGTAACAAAGTAAAAAAAAAATCAAATACTCATGTTTGAATATATTTATTGGAGTTAAAGGATGTGACTTAACTTCACCAAGCAAAAAATTAGTGCCAACTTTGGTAATAGTGAAAGAAGATCTTACATTTCTGCAAAGCCTTAGAAATTGAATTTTTTTCCTTTGTTTTCTGATTTAGTCCTTGTGTATTAAACATGAAATGGTAGGATTTACTTCTGTCAAAACCAAAGTTTTCATTTAAGGAAAATAATGTTTTTAAATGTTTAGCTCTTGCTTCAGACAGGTACGAAACAGCTCAGTATTAATATTTTCCTTCTGGGGAATAGAAAATTACACCTCCTAATGTATATATTTTTTGTAAATGAGGTTTCCATTAAAAACGAAGATCAGCATAATGTTTCTTTCTTTATTGAGTTGTGGTAGGAATCGTGGCTACGACAGCAGATTACAGAAAGTGTATTCAAAAACTAACACAAAGTGGAAGAAGAAAATCAAAATTCCATTTATAGGAAATGTCCAGAATTGGCAAATCTATAGTATTCAATTGGATTAGTGATCGCCTCCACTCTGGTGGTTGGAGGGCAATGCTAATGGATATGAGGTTTCTTTTTGGACAGATGAAACGTCTTAAAATTGACTGTGGTGACGATTGCACAACTCTGTAAATACATTAACCACCGAATTGTACTCTTTAAATGGATAAATTGTACAGTAGGTGACTCATATCTCACCGAATTTGTTAAAAATATGTAAAGAGCAAAGATTATTTCATCGAAAGAATCACAGCAATTATGCCTTTGACTTTAAGTCTCAAAGAGCTTCTATTAGGAGCATTCTTAATGAAACTACCTGAAAATGAGCTTTCACCTCTTAATTTGTCTCATTGGCACCCCTATTCTGAGGAAGAATTAAAAAGCCTACCCACTCGCTTCTCTGTGTATTTCATTATTTACCATGGAGATTGTGGTTCAAAGTGAATCTGATACTTCCCAAACTCTCTCTGTCAATATTAGAATGGTACTTAAACTTATGATTTAAGTTTAATTAAATGCATGTAATGCTGTTTACTTTTTATGTAAATCAGTTACTCTTGGAAACACTCCATCTTATATAGTTTTTTCACTAATTTGGTGACCTGAAGTTAATGCGTTCCTCCTCTCCCCTAGCATAAGTCGTTTTTGAAATCTTTGGATATCGAAGCCTGACCTGTGCAAGTCAGGCTGACAAACAGCTGACAATCCACTTTCCTTCTTTGGGACTTTGTGTGTTTTTGTGCAAACAACGCGATAGGAAGAATCAGCAAAAGCCGTCTCTCTGGTGGGAGGGGGAGCCAGAACAATGGAAAACAGGCCAAAAGCAAGGAGCTGGAATCCTCCAGCAAGCTTCCTTCCCTTGCCCTGAAACGCTTACCCGCTTTCATTAAGTCTGTCTGCAGATGTCTACAGACTGGTCAAACTAAGTCAGGCTTAGGTGGTGGAAAAGCCCCCAAGGAGTCTGCCCTGAAGGGGATTCCGGTCCAGGTGAGGACACAAAAAGCAAGCAGGCACTTGTGATAAGTAACAAAATAACCACGTGGATACCAGGGAACTTCACTCTGCAGAAGAAAGTCATCGGCGGAGTCTGGGAGGTTCAGCCAAGGGAAAGCAGAGGAACCCATGTTCACGTTTTACGGAGGCTGGTATTTTACAATTTGGGGAGAAGACAAAATTAGGAATGAGAGTAAAAATTTATTTCGGATGAAGAAACTCCATTCTCAAACTTTGGAAAGCTGACAAATACCATAATATATCACAAAATCCTGAAAAAACAGTACAAAGTCCTAACTATAACTACTAAATAACAACTAAACGCTTTTCCTGGACTTTGGACTGCATACACTTTCATCAACTTTCAGTATGACAGCGACTGTGTAATATCATTTTTACTTCAGAGGGTTTCGTCTTTCTTCCAGAATAGTTGATCACTTTTTTCGTGAACGAAAGTTGGATAAAATGAGATCACAGCAGAACACAAGCCTATCTGCTTTTTGGAATATTCATGTTTTGAAACTTGTACCCCACAAAGGCAGGTGTCCTAAAAATTATCTTTCATGCGATTTTCATTTAAAAGTATCAAGCGTGTTTCTGAGAGAACTTCCATATTGACTAGGTGTACATAACAAACACAGCCGAAAAGATATTCCTCTACATACAAACTGTATGTATCCTCAATTCAATTTCACCTTGGCAAGATCCTAAAGATTTCCACAGCTACTTCGTGTCTAACAGACAGGAGGACAAGCCTGTTGGGGGCAAATTCAGAGTGGGAAGAGAGAGAGGTTTAAAGACATGTGTCTCAATTATCCTACGTTTGCAAATACCACCAAAATATATGGCCATGTTTACATCTTGGCAGGACAGCTGAGGTCCTAGAAGGGGTCCATGTCAGAGACATGAAGCTGAACCTTCTTCAGCTCATTGGCACAGCGGCCTTGGCAGAGAAGGAAATGTGCTCCTTCTCCTTCGTGGAACCGAAAGTAGGGGAGGGTAGTTCAAAACACTAAGTCATCAAGTAACAAGCATCTCTCTGTTAGCTCAATATTCCCCTATAATGAGCAAAGAAATTATTGTACAATCTACCAGTCAGTATGAGAAATAAGTAAAATAAAGTATCCATTCCATTTCACCATTTATGTTACTAACTAGGAAGTCCAAGTAGTTCTTAAAGTGCCAAGAGCATGGCTGTCGATCAAGGAAAACATTTCATTGGACAGAAGAAAGCCAGGACTTGCAGCGAGTAGATCTATTTAAGCTACAGGTTTTTATTAAGGTTGGTGTATTAATCAGGGTTCTTCAGAGAAATAAATAGAAAATCCCGTGGTCGCTCGCTTGTCCTCTCTCTCTCTCTCTCTCTCTCTCTCTATATATATATATATATATATATATATGTATTAACTTTCTATATATTACATTTGTATGTAACCATATATTACATTATAATCTTTTCATATATTTAAATTATTTATTTTTATCTTCTTATTTTATGTAATATTACATTATAATCTCTCCATATATTTTCCAATTGTATTTTTATTTTCCATAAATACAGGAGAGCCAGTGGTGAAAGTTCCTGTCCAAGTTAAAGACCTGAGAACCAGAAGAGCTCAACGTAGAGTTCCAGTCTGAGTCCAACAGGCTTGAGACCCAGGAAGAGCTAATGTTTCAGTTCAAATCTGAAAACAAGAGAAAAACTGATGTCCCAGCGGGACAGGCAGGCAGGAGGCGTTCCTTCCTAGGTGGAGGAAAGTCAGTCCTTGTGTTCTATTCAGGCCTTTGGCTGATTAGAGAAGGCCCACCCACGTTAGGAAAAGCAATCTGCTACTGACTCAAATGTTAGTCTCATCCGGAAACACCCTCACAGACACACCCAGAATAATGTCTGACCAAATATCTGGGCCCACATTGACTGAATAAAGTTGATCCATAACTTAAAATGAAGGATCACACAACTGGTGTTGAGGATCTCAATGGTCCCTCCAACTCTGCTCTGAGATATGATGCTTTATAGCAGCAGACCTCAATTTTGGGTGCATATCAGAATAATAAGCTTCTCAAAACACAGATATGTGATAAACACTCCTAAATAATTAAATCCAAATGTCCAAAATGTCCGAAGAGACTTGGAGATTATATATATATATTATATACACACACATACACACACACATACATAAACATTTAAAAATTCCTTTCATATGAATCCTACGATTCTGCTAATTCAGTACAACTACATTACAGGACTATTACCTATTTTTTATAAGTTTCAGATTATCCATGGGAGAACCCTCATGAGATTCCACTGGCACCTCATTTCACCTACATTTGAAGTTTTAATGTGAATATACTATATCTTCCATTGTCTTTGATCACAACTGCACAACTATATTACAAAGAGACATTGCCTCATGTGACAATTACACATTCTAAAATGCATCCATGAGTATCCAGTCCTTTTTCAGTCCTCCCAGAGGATTCCCGTGAAAATACCAACTAAAGGAGCCTTCTGTCTCTTTCATTTCTCATCACATCAAAACTACTGAACTGGGCCACCTGGGGGGGGTGAGTTGGTTAAGCGTCCAACTTCAGCTCAGGTCATGACCTCACGGTCCATGAGCTTGAGACCCGTGCTGGGCTCTGTGCCGACAGCTGGGAGCATGGAGTCTGCTTTGGATGCTGTGTCTCCCTCTCCCTCTGCCCCTCCCCCGCTTAATCTCTGTCTCTGTCTCTCTCACTCTCTCTCAAGAATAAACATTGAAAAAAAAAAAAAAAAAAAAAACCTACCGATACTCACTAGAATGCACCACAAGCCTGGAGAGGAGTCAGTGACACTCCGAGTCTCCCACCCCATCTATAGTCCCTTCTCGTCAGAGCCGTTAACTTCCATACAAGCCGTTAACTTCACCTACTAATATGCTTGTTAGTAGGTGAAAGAAGCCAATTTGAAAAGGTTATATAATGTATAATTCCAATTATATGACATTCTGGAAAAGGCAAATCCATGGAGACCATAAAAAGATCAGTGGCTGCCAAGGGTTAAGGGAGCAAGAAGAGATAAATACACAGAGCACAGACAAGTTTTAGGACAGTGACAGTAAAAATACCCTATGTGAGGGGCACCTGAGTGGCTCAGTCGGCTAAGCGTCCGACTTTGGCTCAGGTCATGATCTCACGGTCCGTGAGTTTGAGCCCTGCGTCAGGCTCCGTGCTGACAAGCTCGGAGCCTGGCGCCTGCTTCAGATTCTGTGTCTCCCTCTATCTCTGGCCCTCCCCAACTCACGTTCTGTCTCTGTCTCTCTCAAAAATAAACAAACATTAAAAAATTTAAAAAAATTATTTGATACCATAATGATGGATACATATTTTTATATATTTGCCTAAACCCACATAATGTACAACGCTAAGAGTGAACCTGAAGGTAAAAGATGAACTTTGGGTGATAATCAATGTTCATCCTTGGTAAAAAAATGTTCATCTTTGGTTAAAAAAATGCTCTGGTGAGTGATGTGGATGATGCAGGAGACTGGTACGTGTGTGTGGGGCCGGAGGTATATGGGAAATTTCCACTATGGAAAACAACACAAAAGTTCCTCAAAATAATAAAAAATACTGGGGCGCCTGTATTAGCTGGCTCAGCCAGCTAAGCATCTGACTCTTGATTTCAGCTCAGGTCATGATCTCACAGTTTGCGAGTTCGAGCCCTGCATTGGGCTTTGCACTGACAGTGCAGAGCCTGTGTGGGATTCTGTCTCTCTCTCTCTCTCTCTCTCTCTGACCCTTCCCCATGTGCACTCTTTCTCAAAATAAATAAACATAAAAAAATTAAAAATACTAGCATGTGATCCAGCAGTCCCACTTAAGTATATATGTCCAAAATAAATTTCTCTAAGAGATATTTGCATCCTCGTGTTCATTGCAGCATTATTTACAATAGCCAAGATATAGAAACAATCAAATATCTACTTACAGATAAATGAATAAAGAATATCTGGTAAATGCAAACAGTGGAATATCATCCAGCCTTAAAAGGAAGGAAATCCTGCCATTTGCAACAAGGATGAACCTACAGGAAATTATGCTAAATGAAGTAAGTCAGTAACAGAAAGACAAATATTACATGATTCCACTTAGATGAGCTATCTAAAATAGTCAAGCTCATAGAAACGGAAAGTAAAATGATAGTTTCCAGGGGCTAAGAGGGAAAGGGAAAGGGAGAATTATTTTTAAATGGGTATAAAATTTCAGTTATGCAAGATGAATAGGTTCTAGAGATCTGTTGTACAGCATGGTACTTAGAGTTAACAATATGGTATCATGCACTTTACAGGGGATGGGCCACCAGTTGGTTAAGCATGACTTCAGCTCAAGTCATGATCTTGTGGTTCATGGCTTCGAGCCCCCCATCAGGTTCTGTGCTGATAGCTCAGAGCCTGGACCCTACTTCTGATTCTGTCCCCATCTCTCTCTGCCCCTCCCCACTCATGCACTCTCGCTCTCTCTCTCAAAAATAAACTTTGAATCAAATAAAATAAAATATATTAAGAGGATAGATCTCATGTTAAGTGTTCTTACCACAACACACATATATACACACATAGAGCACATAAGACAATTTTGGAAAATGGTGGACATGTTTAGTACCTTGGTTGTGCTGATGGTATCATGGATGTGCACATGTGCCCAAACTCATCAAAATGTATACATTAAATGTGTGTAGGTTTTTTGCATATCAATTATACCCCAATAAAACTAAAAAAAAATTATTAGAAACACTTGGAATTCCCAAACACAGGCCACTTCCAAACCCTCAAAATCATAAACTTCCAACTCTAGAATCCTTGTCTTTAAATTATATATTTGAAAAAAAAAATAAGAAAGGATGTTTCTAGGGGCACCTGGGTGGCTCCGTTGGTTAAGCATCTGACTTCAGCTCAGGTCATGATCTTACAGTTTGTGAGTTCAAGCCCTGTGTCAGGCTCTGTGCTGACAGCTCAGGTCTGGAGCCTGCTTTGGATTCTGTGCCTCTCTCTGTCACTGCCCCTCCCCAGCTCACAGTCTGTTGGTCTGTCTCTCTCTCAAATATAAACATTAATAATAATGATGATGATGTTTCTAAAGTAAAAATGATATGTAATGCATATGAAAAGAATGGACAATTTAAAATTTATCATTCCAGATTTTGTATATCATACAGAATTATTTAAATGGTATACTATATATTCCTGTTTTAGCTTGGGTTTCTTCACTCAGTCGTATACAAATATCTTTGGTGTCACTACATCATCGGGTGAAATGGGCATACACTTGGGGAAGAGAGAAAATGCAGGGGCCTTCGTCCAATCTCCTTTTCAACACGAAAACTGCTCCTAAAAGTAAGAATACTAATGCTCTTCCCTTAAAGGAAGTTTCTTATCTCCAGAATGGTCTTAACTGAATACCTCTGTATAGAGATTTCTTATAGGAAAAGGTAAAACAAGAATTGTTGGGTTTATGAAGCATGCATTGCTGGAAAGTGCCCCGTCATCTGGGATATAAAGTAAAGATGTTTCATAGACCAACTGTTGCTACTCTGTGGAAACTTTGTGTAACTCAGAGAACTTATTTTTTCATTTTGACCGACTTTTATCATTATCCTCAAACTATCAATTTCTATAAATTAACTAAATCTCAGCTGACTCCTTTGTGTTATATTTTTATTTGTAGAATAGTATTGGGGCGCCTGGGTGGCTCAGTCAGTTAAGTGTCTGACTTTGACTCTGGTCATGATCTTGTGGCCCATGAGTTCAAGCCCCGCGAGGGGCTCTGTGCTGACAGCTTGGAGCCTGGAGCCTGCTTTGTATTCTGTGTCTTCCTCTCTGCCGCTCCCCTGCTTGTACTCTGTCTCTCTCAAAAATAAATAAACATTTAAAAAATAAAATGAAATAGTACTGTTTAGTTTGAATAGATATTGAAACATCTGATTTCAACCTGTCTTTTTCTTTATATCTGTAGGTGTATCTATACCTACTATATCTTTATACCCACAAGCAAGGTAGGTTTTGAATAGCCTAATTTTCATTCATAATTCTTATAATAGCCTTCAAATTAAATAAGTCATCACAGTGTTATGAGGGTTACCTTGGCAATGTCTATAAATTATCCACTAGTAGTTCAATTAATTCTGACTTATGTCATTTAGTCCTTATATTATTCTTAATTAGGTTTGTTTAAAAAGGTCTTGAAGGCAGTTATATCAGCAAAACGCTGTCCCATATGCTTCATTGTTCTTATACATTTATAGAATTCTAATACAGTATTTCATCAGCCTCACTCTTTGGCCTGATAAGCCAATTTATGTTTTGCAAAGAACAAACTGAACAGATTTTCATGATGGATACAATGTTAGGGGTGAAGGTTCACTCCAGCGTCCTGGAAAATCTAAACTCCTCAGGGATATAGAGTGGTAGCCTCCTCAGGCTCATACAAGACAAGTCTAGGGTTTCAACTACCCTCTTTACACTGTAGCCACAGCTACCATACAGAAATATACACATACAGAGCTGGAGAAGAAAAAGGGGGCTGTTCACCACAAACTACAGCATCGTTTGTTCAGCACTGGATAGAGGGAGATTAATAAAGCAAACAATATATATTATCACGAAGCTGACAGTTCAAAGGGAAAGATACACAGTAAACAAACACAAAAATAGCTACATGTTTTGAGAAGGTCTTTTAAAATCTTGCACACTTCTTTGAAGGCAAATAGTGAAGGAAATACTTTTTGGACTGAAATCATTCCTTTTTTATAAAGTAATATGTAAACTGAGGTTAGTGGCAAGATGTGACTGGCTGGTAGGGGCTGAAAGCGTTCTGTGTGACTGTTCTAGACAGAGAAAAACAGCATAGACCAAAAGGTACTAGTGAGTGTTCTCCAAAAAAAAAAAAAAAAAAAGAAAATATAAGTTACAAATATAAATATAAATATATACATACAGATAGATAAATATATATTATAATATCTCTCTATATATGGGAGAGATGGAGAGATTTATGATAGGAATTGGCTTATGAGGTTATGGAGAGCAAGAGGTCCCAGGATCTGCAGTCGACAAACTGGAGAACCAGGAGAGCCAATGGGAGTCAATTCTAGTACAAGCCCAAATACCTGAGAATTAGAAGCCAAAGGTATAATTCTCAGTCTAAGTCTGCAAGCCCAGAGAACCAGGAATGGTGATGTTTGGGGCAAGAGGAGACGGAAGTCCTAGCTCAAGCAAAGAACAGATTCACCCTTCCTCTGCTTTTATGTTCTATTCAGACCCTCAGTGGATTAGGTGATGTCTGCCTGCATTGGGGAGCTTCTTTACTCACTTTACCTATTCACATTTCAAAGATATACCAGAAATGTTTGTCAGAGATCTGAGCACCCTTCAGCCCAGTCAAGCTGACACATAAAACTAACCATCACAAGTCCACCTCTTGTCAACTCGGCATCCATATGCATCACTTAAAACCACATTTAATCTTCAAATAAAGACAAAAGCAAGGACATAATTCCATCGAACATGATGCACGTTTTCGAAAATCCACTAATCATTACTCCAGAAGAGGAAGCAAAGTCCTGAATGATGTTGACTCTTCTCCTGATATCCCATAACTTAAATACTCTGAAGTAAACTTAATCATGCTTCCATACTGATATAGAATCAATACATTTTATGTTAATGGCAGGCAATCAGAAAGAAAACATAAATATACAGAGATAGGGCTGTCTGCTGGCAGACAGATGGACAGGGAGAGAGGCATATTCACAGCAAATTAAGGAACAAATACTCATGACACTACAGTGCTCATTTCTGTAACTGACAGTGCTCATTTCTGGTTGTAGCTACCTTCTTCAATCATCCATTCTGCATTCCCCTTGTGTTCAGCAAGCACACAGATGGTTGTGGTTCTTCACCTGGTGGGATGACCCGAACCTCCATTCCTGAACGCTCAGGACCATTACTAATCCTGCCTGCGTTGGCAGTTTTCCAACTGTAGTTTTCCATCAGCCATAATCGCAGGGCATGGTAATCCTAAGACTCCCTAGGGGACCTCCTGCATTCCTGATACACTCCTCCTCATCTCCATGGTAGAGCACTAGTCCAATTACCCCCTAGTAGTCAGGACCAATCACCCCAGCCAGTACGGGAACAGGTATCCACCAGTTGATTATAAAAACGTAGAAGGGGAAGTGAGATCATGTAGGTGATGGTAAGTAGTCAAGAGAGGGGAGCCTTTTCTCTACTCAAAGCATGCATCCCTGTGGATGGCCAGCTACTTGACCACAGCTCCAAGGGTGCCTCCATCTGTTACTCTTTCCTTGTCAGGAAGAGGAGGAGTTATCTCGCCGGTAAATTTAAAGGGGAAATCGGGCATCTGTCGCCCTGTTCCTTCCTCTCCCGTTCTTTGGGTAAGAGATATCTGCAAGAGGTACACCTTGCACGATCTTTCTCAAGCACAAAGGATGAAGAGTGAAAGGGTCTCACAGGAAAAACAGCTTTCACCTGTCCAGCCCATCTGTGGAGATGTAAATCAAGCTCTTTAATACGGACTTTAGGATCAGGAAGCTCACTTTCCTTTAAATAGAAGTTTTGCCAAGAACAATAAAAGTAATACACGAATTGATAGATTTACTCACAAGATAACATATTCATAAGTAAATCTTACTAATTAGGTATCATATTGATTCTTGCAGCAGAAACTAGTTAGATGGTTTTAAAATTCATTTTCTTTTTCTTTTTCTTTTGAAGTATATAGCTTGAATACACTTCCCAACATTACTTACAATAAGGTGTCGCTGTGCAAATGAGTACTTGCCTGCGGGTTCTCAGTGGAAATAAGGTACACCACTCCCAAGCCTGGAGCGCAAAACATCCCCATATGATCCTCATTCTCTCTTTTTTCTAATCTTGGTCAGATGCAGAGTGTTCAGCTACATGACTTCTGAGAGCCCAGGGGACAGAAAGTCACTGTATAGAAGGAGAAGGCTGACTTTCAAACACATGTAGAAAATGTATGTGAGTCAAAAATTACCATCTACTGGGTCCTATCTACTGAAATCTGGGGCATTGCTTGTTAGAGCAGTTAGCGTTAGAAAAGAGTGGTATCCTTCTCGGGCATCCTTTGAAGTTTAAACGTCTGGTGGTTTAACCGGGTGGGTTTAGATTTCCTTAGACGTCCAATTACTTGGCAAGCAGCTCTACTCGAAGTAAAAGGGAAGTCACTTAAGTGTTTGAAGCAAGGGTATAATATGATCCAATTTCTGTTTTCAGAAATATCACTCTGGCAACTGGATGGAAAACTACAAAGGTCAACGGTGATGGCTAAAAGACCTGGCAGGAGGGGACAAGTAGCAGATCTGGTGGTTATGACTGGGGAAATAGCAGAGACAGAAAGCAATGGCAGGAGCTACCGTGTACGGTTAGAACTGGTAAGATACATTAACAATTTTGGCCATTTCTATGGGCTATTTCTTTAAGCCACAAAAATAGCAAAATGAGGCAGTTTTGAACTCCCAACTGTACTAACACTCCACCATACACCTATTTCAAGTAAATATCTTCAAGGACCCTTTCCTTATGTATACAGAATAGCTCCCATATTGGCAAAGGAAACAAAAGCATAAATAAACCTTTGGGACTACATTAACATAAAAAGCTTCTGCACAGCAAAGGGACAACCAACAAAACTAACAGATAACCTCCTGAATGAGAGGAGATATTTGCACATGACATATCCAATAAAGGATTAATATCCAAAATGTATAAAGAACTTATACAACTCAACACCAAAAAAATAAATAACCCAATTAAAAATGGGCAGAAGACATGAACAGACATTCCTCCAAAGAAGACATCCAGATGGTCAACAGACACAATACCACTCATCATCAGGGAAATGCAAATCCAAACCACAATGAGGCATCATTTCACACCTGTCAGAATGGCTAAAATTAACAACACAAGAAATAACAAGTGTTGGCGAGGATGCGGAGAAAAGGGAACCTGGGGCACCGTTGGTGGGGATGTAATTTTGTACAGCCACTGTGAAAAATACGGAGGTCTCCCCCAAAATTAAAAATGAAAATACCATTTGATACAATAATTACACTACTGGGCATTTACCTCCGAAATTGAGAATACTAATTCACAAAAATACACTCTTACGTCTACAGCAACATTATCTACGATAGTCAAGATATGGAAGCAACCTAAGTGTCCATTGATGTAATCTTTCAAAAAGTGAAGGTATCTTCAACCACACTCAATTAAAAAATAATAAGCAAAAAGAAAAAAGAACTTTTTAAAAATCGCATTTCAGAAAGAAATTGAAGGTATTAGTGTAGAATTTTAGCTACATATAATCCTAATTCTAACCTTCAATTTCCCCCAAATCAGAAACGTGTTTTGAGGTATTTGAGATAAGGCATTACTGTCAGCTCTTAGTGCCATAAAGACTCCCCATGAAGCTTGTCTTTATAAATATTTAATATAAATATTTATAAAATAACATTGTAAATTATAAACTACTAGAAACATCATTATTACCACAAAAAGACAAAAAACTCCTCAATAAAATCCTTAAAAAGATGCTGGTAAAAGCACAAAATTTTCAAAGCCAGATTGCATTTCGTTTTTTCAGTTTGAGACCAATTTTAAAATGTTATCAGTATTTTCCACGTATGGTAAAAGATATCTTCCATTCTGGAAAGGATCAGAGTCATTTATTGTTAAAGCAAAGATACCATAATTATTTATAATCAATATCGCTTCCATGAATATTTGATTCTCTAGATCATGAGATTTCATGAAAATGATCATCCCAGAAAACTTGCAATTCATAATGTCATTTCAAATCAATACTTACAGACCTGCAAAGGGAAAGCTGAATAAGTATTAAATTCAGCACAGGAACAGCATTTGGAACATAATCATCTCTACTACTCATTGTTTTGGTTGCATTTGAAATACTAGATTTTACAATTAAATTCTTACATTGACTCTACTCTAAATATCAGTGATTTAAGAATGATTTTCCTCTAAAGATGCCAGATTTTAAAATACATTTTTAAGAACCTTGGTCTATTAAGCACATCTGTTTCTGACTCTAAAAATTGCTAATCTTTCCATAAGCAGTTCCTGGCCACATATGTATTTGCTTGTAACAGTTTCAGGCATGTAAAACAGAATTACACTCGTATTCAGAACTTTCTATAGATGAAGAGCTACAGTGAAAGTGAAGATCATTTATCATAATTTTTGAGAGGTAGAGTAAGAAAAGAGAATTCCTATGAGGTTCCAAAGGATGCATCATGGCGTGATCCCTGATTGTCAATCAACTGTATAAAAACTTTGAGTATTTTACACTTATAATTACTCTACAAGGCCATTTCCAAATGTGCGGTCAAATTCTTCTCCTGTTATAATCTATTACAAAACAGTTAAACAGAGGATACCTAAAAATTACGTGTGACAAAGTGTTTTTATTTATTCAGTTTTTAAATATTTTTAAATATTCCACAATATCTCTAAAGTAATTTAAACGTATGTGCATCCCATATCTTTTCAAAAAGCCTTTAAGAATATCACCAATTCTTTTTAGGGAGTGGAAAAGACATTTAAAAAAATAATCTCATATAGATAAATCAAACAATGTGTTTTTCTTCATTTCCGTTTAAATTAGCTCTCCATCATCTAAAGTAAAACTCTTTTTTTATTCATTGTTACTTTCCTTCAGTGTTCAAACCTGTAGTTGATTGAACCGAAACACGCACTCAAAGTTTAAATAGTTGAACAAGTTTCTCACAACCATCTTGAGGTTTCCCCTGTTCCAAAAGCCCTATAATTTTATCTAGTAAAAGGATCACGTATGGACTAATATATTTTTCTGTATAGGTGTGAAAACGTAGAGCCATTTTACACCCATGCTGCATTGGTTTTATTTTTTCTCATTTATAAAGCTTTGTTAATTTAAAGCAGACATGTTCCCGCTTAATGTCAAAAATACCATCTTTGACGATAAAACATTAAGCGTTTTAAAATATACGTATCACTTTGTAAACCAACTGAAAACCATGACTTCTCAAACACAGTTGCACAGACATGTTAAATTACTCGAATAAAAAGCATTAGGAAACTAACGTTATCAAGTCTGCACCGTCCACTAGTGGCAAGAGATGGTAAATGCATGTTCCTCGTAAAATTAAATTTAAAACGAATTCTATCTTCAGTATTAGCTTTCTCAATCAAATTTAGAGCCCATTATTAGAAAGGGCAAATACATGGGTACTGTAGACATAACACGATTATTGCGTCGTGAACTATTTTTCCTGCATAACATTAAATTACTGTCAAGAATCGTATCTAGAGACACCACGTTCAGTTAGGTACCTGTGAATATAAATACTATGGATCCATATATAAAGGCATGTGTGTGCACACACGCATACACTGTGTATGTACCTAAAGTATGAACTAGAAACGAAGTCACTTTGACCACCTCACATGAATCAACAAAGGAGGGGGAAACTTTATGTAGCTTGTTAGCTTTGTTTCACTCACCCT